>NC_056739.1:1160865927-1161106081 GCF_019279795.1 Protopterus annectens
CCTAAAAAGGCACTATGGGGTGGCAAGAGCCTTGCCAATATCCGAATCCCAGGGTGACAGGTGCAAGCCGCCCCTTGCGGCAGCGTGGCTTGTCCAGCATGTCATCCCAGGCAGACAGACACTGGATCCCCTTTGAATGACACCAGTGTTTAAGCCAATTGTTAAAGCTGATCATCTTATCTCTGTATTGTGGCATCATTCTTGGTGAAGGTAGGATACTGCTCAAGGTCAGGGTCATACCTGTCTGGGCTACATAATCAGAGAGCTCCTCAATGTCTCTTTTCATGTAGTCCAAGGAGGTACGCCTCAGGTCGCTTACACCAGCGTGGACAATGACTGAATCATATTTGTACCTGCTGTTGAGAGACCTGAGTGCTTGCGTTATGTGGCGGATTCTAGCGCCCGACAGGCAGCTTACTGTGACCTTCTCCTTACTCAGTCTGGTGAGCGGACGCCAGTGTGTCTGACTATGGAGTCACCAATGACTAGTGTGTCTGGCATTGTGTTTGGCCTTAAGGGCTGTGACTGTTTGACACTCTGACTGTGAGGTCTATGTGTTGCAGGTGTTGTGTTCTGAGGTGGTGGTTGTTTGGGTGTCTGCTTTGGTGGCCTCTGCTGTTTTGGTAGATTTTGATCAGAGCCTCCGAGTATGTCTTTGTGTGTTTATGTGTATGATTTGAGGTTGTAATGGTAATATGTGAGACTGGGTCTATAGTGTGTGTGGTAACCTTCTCCTCCTGACTGGTCTTGCCAGTCCTATGTTGAGAGAGCTCAGCCTCCAGTTTGGCGTGTAGTTGCATCTCTCGCATGTATTTGTGTTTTGTGGGAGGAGGAGAGGGTTGTCTGTGTACATGAGGCAATTGTAACATTGCCTCAATATTCCCAGGTTCACCAGCTGAGCAGGAGAGGACACTAGCAACTGATCCCTCGACATGCTAGAAGGAATAGACAAAAAAAACTTTAAAAAGATTCCGGGGACGTGGGTGACCGAGAAATGGGGGTTGCCTTTTGGGGTACTATTTATGACAAGAGTGCCGAATGAAGGTAATAAGTACTGTAGGAGCAAGTGCTACGTTTTAACAGATAGTGAATAGTCTACTTGGAGTCAAGTAGAGATGATCTTTTAATTATAGGATACGCTGATTAGATCAGTAGTATAGTTCGAGGAAGGTAGTTTTAAGGGAAAATTTGAAGAGTGGACTTTAGGTAGCCGAATAGTTTAAACCTGCTTAACCGGCGCTGCCCTAGTGTGCAACAGTAGCAACTCCGCTAAATCGGGCTAAATCACGCTAAAGCGTGCTTTATAGCAGGGGCTGGATAAGACAGGAAATGACCCAAATTGGCCAACAAACCACAAGTCACTGCCCTAAACCACTCCTCCGAGGACAAATGAAGGAGTTATGGAAATGACCCCTAGTGGCCAATAAAACTACAGTTTCAAGTCAGTAACCACCTCTCCGGGGGCAGGGAAGCTGCTCAATGTTAGTCACTCCCACTGATAAACACAGAGACCCTCCTTCAGCCCAAGCAAAAATGGCCTCACAGAAACTTTCAAACAGTTCAGGAACAGCAAGCCTGTAACTGAACTTTTTAACTCTCAGAAAAGTGGGAAAAAGCAAGATTTTTTTTGTTTTTGTTTTTACAGAGATAGCAGAGGTTCACAAGTAATATCAAGTTATAACAGTGCAGTAAATGACCCCACACAAGAGTGCTAGGTCAAGGACAGAAAATATGCAAGTTTTAAGAAAAACGATTTAAAATTAAGTGCAAACAGGAAATTCAGCAAACAGCTTTTGGTTGTGCTCTAAATACAGCTACTAATACAGAAATCAAGTTTAACAAGCCAGAAAATGCTCAAGCTAGGCAGCTATGCAGAAAAACTTAGCAAATAAACAGAGAAAAATACTTAAAATCTCAAAAGTGGCTCCTTTTTCTCTCAGCGTTTTTCCTCTTGAGGGTGCTTCACCAACAGCCAACAAGCCTGAAAAGACGCTCAAACCACGAGGCAACTAGGTTTTAAGAGAGGAAGATGAAGGAGTTATGGAAATGACCCCTAGTGGCCAATAAAACTACAGTTTCAAGTCAGTAACCACCTCCGGGGCAGGGAAGCTGCTCAATGTTAGTCACTCCCACTGATAAACACAGAGACCCTCCTTCAGCCCAAGCAAAATGGCCTCACAGAAACTTTCAAACAGTTCAGGAACAGCAAGCCTGTAACTGAACTTTTTAACTCTCAGAAAAGTGGGAAAAAGCAAGATTTTTTTTGTTTTGTTTTTCCAGAGATAGCAGAGGTTCACAAGTAATATCAAGTTATAACAGTGCAGTAAATGACCCCACACAAGAATGCTAGGTCAAGGACAGAAAATATGCAAGTTTTAAGAAAAAACGATTTAAAATTAAGTGCAAACAGGAAATTCAGCAAACAGCTTTTGGTTGTGCTCTAAATACAGCTACTAATACAGAAATCAAGTTTAACAAGCCAGAAAATGCTCAAGCTAGGCAGCTATGCAGAAAACTTAGCAAATAAACAGAGAAAAATACTTAAAATCTCAAAAGTGGCTCCTTCTTCTCTCAGCGTTTTTCCTCTTGGAGGGTGCTTCACCAACAGCCAACAAGCCTGAAAAGACGCTCAAACCACGAGGCAACTAGGTTTTAAGAGAGGAAGATGAAGGAGTTATGGAAATGACCCCTAGTGGCCAATAAAACTACAGTTTCAAGTCAGTAACCACCTCTCCGGGGCAGGGAAGCTGCTCAATGTTAGTCACTCCCACTGATAAACACAGAGACCCTCCTTCAGCCCAAGCAAAAATGGCCTCACAGAAACTTTCAAACAGTTCAGGAACAGCAAGCCTGTAACTGAACTTTAACTCTCAGAAAAGTGGGAAAAAAGCAAGATTTTTTTTTTGTTTTGTTTTTTACAGAGATAGCAGAGGTTCACAAGTAATATCAAGTTATAACAGTGCAGTAAATGACCCCACACAAGAGTGCTAGGTCAAGGACAGAAAATATGCAAGTTTTAAGAAAAAAAACAGAGAAAAAATACTTAGTCACTCCCACTGATAAACACAGAGACCCTCCTTCAGCCCAAGCAAAAATGGCCTCACAGAAACTTTCAAACAGTTCAGGAACAGCAAGCCTGTAACTGAACTTTTTTAACTCTCAGAAAAGTGGGAAAAAAGCAAGATTTTTTTTTTGTTTTTGTTTTTTACAGAGATAGCAGAGGTTCACAAGTAATATCAAGTTATAACAGTGCAGAACTAACTCAAAAAAACAAGCCACCCTGGTAGAATCACAAAATCAATAAGCTGTATAACAGGAGGAAGAAAATCATGGCTAAAATTTGGAGGTCCAGCACCCAGCAGGATAAATGCACTCTCATCAAAACTAAAACAACTCAAGAGGACAAATAAATTCTACCAAAGCCAAATTTGAGGTAAGTTTGGCCTCCCATGCCAAGGACAACCACAAAGCATTCTTTAGCTATGTTCGCAACCTCAAAGGCGATACAAAATTGTGTGCAGAGCGCATTGTAAATGGAGCCACCTATACTGAGCCAGATGATGTACCAAACCTCCTAGCTGATGAATTCAGCTTCAATTTTACCTCTCTCTCCCCTCAACTTCTCTCAGGAAATACCATCTAATATAACTTCCCCCTACTATCACTAGGAAACAGGTCCTTAATGCCCTCTCTAAGACCTAGAACACTGCATCAATGGGCCCAGACAATATCCCAGGATGCCTTCTAACATTGCATGAAACATGACCTATGAGGGCCTCTGGAATTACTATTTAACTGTAGCCTTCAAACAGGCGTCATGCCTCATGAATAGAGAAAAGCAACAGTCATCCTGCTGCACAAAGGTGGGCCGTCTACAGACCCTGAAAACTACAGACCCATAAGTCTCACTAGTCTTGTATGTAAAGCCATGGAAAGAATTATCATGGACATGATCAGTATAGATATAGTAAACCTCCAGACACTGGACCCATCCCAGTTTGGTTTCATCAAGGGCAGATCATGCCTACTCAACCTGATGGACGACTTTCAGAAGGTCATCAAGGCAATGGATGAGGGCAAAATTGTTCACACTACCTACCCTGAACTGGCCAAGGCACTTGACACAATACCCCACTCAGGAATTGCTAACAAACTCAACAGGTTAGGTACAAACCTGTACGTCACCTGGTGGATAGCCAACTGGCTCACAGACAGGACCCAGGAAGTTAGAAATGGGGAGTCCACCTCTACAAAGAGGCCAGTCACAAGTGGAGTCCCTCAGGGATCAGTCCTTGGACCGCTCCTTTTTGGCATTAACTTCTCAGAAGTCAAGGCCAATGTCAGTTGTCTCTGGCTGACATAAATTTGCAGATGACTGCAAATTAGGAGCGGTCACTGAATCTCACTAACATAAATGTTCTCCAGAAGGGGCTGACACAGACAAACAACTGGTGTCACAGTCATGGACTAAAACTAAATGCCAAGAAATGCATAACAGTATCCTTTGGGAAGTGATCCATCCATGGTAATTATCACACTGACAACACACCCTTTAGAGTTGACCCAATAGTCAGGGACTTAGAAACACACATAGATAGCAATATAGCATTTGACCATCATGTGTATACAGTGGTGAGGAAATCATTCTATGATGTGCAACTTCTAAACAAAAGTATGGTATCTAAGTCCAAGCAAGTCATTGTTCCACTGTATTCGGCATTCAACAGACCTATCATTGAGTACAATGCTCCCTTTGGTATGTACCTAACCAGGCATATCCAACAATTGGAACGTCCACATAGGTTCCTCACTAAAAGAATACAGGGCATAAGTAAAATGTCCTACGCAGACTGCCTCAAAGCCCTATCCCTGTATTCTGTCTCCTACAGGCTTTTGAGGGGTATCTATGCCTGGTATACATGGCACTGACAGGGCTCACTCTGATGGACCTCCTGCATATCCCAAGTAGATAGTAATCTCTCCTTTGATAATCACAGTGCCAAAGTGGTTAGAAAATCCTTCTATGTGGCCCACCTAACCACAAAACGGTTTGCATCCAGATCAAAAGAGGTCACTGTGCCCCTCTACTCATCAGACCCATCATAGAGTACGATGCCCCATTTGGGATGTACCTTACAAGACACCTGCAACAGCTGGAAAGACCACAGAAGTACCTCACCAAGAGGATCACTGGCCTCAAACAGATGCCCTATGCAGCTCGACTGAAGAAACTCCACCTGTGCTCTGTTGCATACCGCCTGCTCAGCGATGATCTCTGCCTGACATATAAGGCCATGCCCAACCCAGAATTGATGGACATGTTCCAC
The DNA here is from genome assembly GCF_019279795.1 of Protopterus annectens. NCBI lineage: Eukaryota > Metazoa > Chordata > Ceratodontiformes > Protopteridae > Protopterus > Protopterus annectens. The sequence goes on from NC_056739.1 coordinate 1,160,871,255, forward strand.
CTAAAGAAAACCTTATCCCCTCGAGCCACATGCTCTAGGGATCTATATCTTACCACAACAATAAATAGGATGTGCTAGAGGGATAGATTCCTGTCCCAGAGACTTCCATGCTTTGGAACAAGATTCTAATCTACATTAGGCAGAGCTCCTCGCTAGCATTGAAGAGAAACCTTGACAAGTGGATGGGAAACGAAGTTTACCCCGGGGATTACTTCAGTGGCTCTGCTGGACAGAGGTACAGGGAACTAATCTAAGGGGGTGGTGAAAGCCAACACATTCTGGCTAGGCTTATAAATGCCTTCGGGCAGACAGCCTAGTACCTACCTATGAACCTATATCCACAAAACAAACAGCACCAGAATTACCCATTCTAAAGACTTAAACCTTGCCTGTGATACAAATAGGACCTGCTGGAGAGATAGGTATGTATCCCAGAGACTACCCCATCTATGGAACAGGCTTCCCATCCATGTGAAGCAGAGCTCTTCCCTAACTCAACTGAAGTGCAACTTGGACAACTGGATGGGAAACCGGAAATTCATCCTTGGTTTGGCACATGTCTCTAATGGATGCAGGTAACCTGTAAATGGTTCATCTCCCAGGCCCATGCTTACACTTATCAAGGGTATCAGAACTTGTCAGATATTTGGAATGCATGGCTAGGCTTAAAAATGCCCTTGTGGTCATTAGCCTAGTCAACACCTATGAATACATTTTGTACAGCCTTTACATTTTATGGAATGGTAACACAATGCATTTAACTTATTTCTGTTTTAATGGAATACAAATGATTCCTTATTCTCAAAGAAATGTATTATTTTTCTATCTTTATATACAAAACGCTGAACATATTCCACATAATGCTACATATTGTATCCTTTCTGTATTACAATTAAATAAACCCTCTGCTCCTACTATCTGTCATAATCATACCACTCAGCCTCTTAAGCATAAGAAATCTGGACAAAGTCAAAATAATGGGGGACAACAGCAGCTCAAAATTACTGACAAATTTTAAATATTGCCCTTATACACTTAAAAAGATGGCAGAATAGTTACTTTTATATTAGTATGCATTTTCTGATAGATATGACACCAAACTCAAATGACTGTCATTATTTAGTGACTCCAAAACTCAATTATTTGCCAGGAAACCAGAAAATGTATAAGGAACAGACCAAAACTGAGGCAGACATCTGAAAATTCTGTGGAAACCTGGACAGTTGAAATATATGGTGATAACCTTCTACAAATGTATAATACATGTCATACATTTAGATTGCCTGCAGAACCCACAGGAGTAGTTCCTGTTCTTCCCCTGATACTATAATCTTTTTTTTTTTATATTGTCACCTTTTCTATATGACATCCTAAATGCCTCAACTAACTCAAACTATAGGACTTGCTTTTTTTCCCCCGATATGAACCTATAATCTCTCTATCAGAACTATTTAATAAATAATCTAACGCCTTTTAACTAATCTTACTGCAACCTAGTCTATCCTGTTTTTGATAAAACTCACTCATACTCTTTCACTTAAACAAGTTAAGTACTTACCATAACGATGCATCTGTGTTGTCTGTTTTGGTCCTTCTTCAAACATTGGGTTTTGGATCAGACTATGGCCACTTCTCAGACTTTGAAACCATAGCTCAAAAGTGCCTCCCTTTACCCACAATCCCCTCTAAATGCCATATTACCTCAGAGTTTGCCCCTTTAATTTCTGGATGTAGAAAATAATACGAAAAGTATGTAGAAAGTGAAACTTCGCAGTATGGAGGGTGAAGAGTTCACTCCTTTAAATATGTTATGCACTTAGTTCGCTAATAAAAATCGAACTTTAAAATATGTACAACAAAACAAAATAGTAGTCCACAGCTGAGTTAAAAATGGAACATCCTTTACTGAAACACACAAACAAGCGATCCTAGCTGAGTATAATGAAAAGCATTAAAGAAATTAATTATTTATATATAATCAGGTTATTTGGGGCAAGGGATGTGGTTACAAAGAATGGTTCTGTTAAGAGCAATCACCGTGGCGTTGGTCAAGGGTAAAGACAGATGGACAACCCTGAGAAAGATCTAGAGAATAAAAACACCAGGTTATATGCTCCTTGCAAATCTTAGTGATTAGAATGGACATATTCATGTGGTGTCGATTCATTGATCATTGGACTGCCAGTTTCCACTGCAGTACCCTCATACAGAATCTTGACAGTGGTATAAGGATTATGGAGGCTGCCATCAACCCAAGCAGCAGCAGCAGAATCAACCTCCCTGATGGTGAACTGAAAGATGCACTGCCTGATGCTGTAACATGGACAGTCTGGATTAAGGTGGTCTTGCAATTTGGGAAACCATATCCAGGCGAGACCTATGAACTCCAGGGACTTAGGTGGGGGGAAGATGAGATTTGTTGTAACGGACTGTGATGCACAGACGGAGACACAGGTGGAACAGGCAATCACTGATGCATGTCAGAAGATGCCTGGTGGAAGCAGTGAGGAGAGAGTTGATAAGGTAAGGAAACACCTAGAATCACAGCAATCTCAGGTGAGCTGCAACCACTGGCATACACTTGATAAACACCTAAGTGCTGTAGTGAGACCAAACAGCATGTCTCTGAATTTATTTATTTATTTTACATTTGTTAACAGGGATAGTCCACTGGACACAGGTCCATTTACAGTGGAGGCCCGTAGAAAAACAGCTACACACATACAAATAACATGCAACAAAAAAACTACAAAGTTTACAAAGTATATTTAGATACAAAATGTAGTGAGTCTTAATTAATAGTAGAATAGTCATACACAGCAGTCACAATTAGTGAAAACAGAGAAATCTTACAGTAATAGTTTCATTAGTCTATAGATATGTATATAATGACCTCAATCATTGCTGGAGGGAGTCATGTGTAAACCAACAACTTCTTAAAGGTTATTGGGGTCTAAACCATAACAATATATTTTATTATATTGTATGTATTTCTACAGTAATAGAATATAAAACTATCTGCTCCTTATGAGGTGTGATAGTTAAGGTGGTGTAGGGTCTAACATAGTGGAGGGTCTAGCCTGGTGAAGTGCAACAGCACAGACAGTTATTAGTGAGATGCAGTTTTAATGCTTTTTTGAACTGTATGAAGGATGTCATAGTAGTTGTTATAGGGTAAGAGCATTCCATACTTTGGATACATAATTAGAAAAGAGGGCATCACCTGCTGCATTATTTGACTTAGTTACTGTGAGAATAAGTTTGTTACTGGAGTGAAGAGTTCTGTGACTGGTGTGGAGGTGAAGTAGGCTTTGCAACGCAGGTTTTTTTTCTGGTTGATATAAAATTTTAATGGCCAGAGAGAGTTGGTTGCAGTGCAGGAGTTGAGGAGGTTCCAGCCAGTTGAGCAGCTTCAAGGATGAGCAGTAGTGAGATCTAAATGGGGAGTCGTAGGCAAATCTAGCTATTTTGTTACAGCAGGAGTCAAGCTTAGCTAGGTCTACTTTTCTAAGGCTGGTGAGAATAGGTGAGGCATAGAGGAAAGTAGAAATAAGGAGAGTGTGAGATATAGTAGCTTTTGTTTGTTGGGTAAGGAATTGTCTATTTCTATAGAGGGTACCTATTTTTTTTGTGAACTTTCTTGATGGTCTGGGAAATTTGAATATCAAATCTCAGATTATCAATCTCAATGCCCAGGAGTTTGGTGTGCTCTGTGGGAGAGATAGTAGTTTTGTTACTGGACACGATATTAAAGTAGGAGTTGATGAGGTGGACCTTGTTGGTTTAAATAGTAGTAGTTTGGTTTTAGCAGGGTTTAGAATGAGTTGGATATTGGATAGCCAATGTTTCTATAGAGAGGAAAGATTCCTGAGTTAATGTCTGAAGTTCCTGTAGTGAGGAAGATGCACAAATTAACATAGAATCATCAGCGTATTGGATGACAGATGCTTTGGGAGTGGAGGAATGATGCTTATTGGTTTACAGAGTGAACAGCAGAGGGCCTACAACAGAACCCTGGGGAACACCAAGACTAACTGGGAGAAGGAGGGAGAGTTCTTGTTTCCACAAGACTGCTTGCTGACAAGCCAGCTAAGTGAAGGTATCTCCTGGAACATCTGTCTATTTGGATGTGACAGTACACATCCTGGATGTCTGTCAAGCACATCCAATTTAAGTTCTGAACCCCTGTTGATCTGGCTGGACTTCTTAGATGACCCTTTCTGTTAACAGCTTTTTTATTATTAGGGCTGCCTCTTTTCAGTGACAGGGTGGCACATTGGGTATCCTCTTTGATATTTTGGGTGAATAATGGGAAAATGGAATACAGTAGCCTCTGGTGATGATTGCCTGTACCCAGATGTCTTTGGTGATGGATGCCTAAGCTTCAGTATGCAGAAACGAGATCCCCCCAGCAGCCTCTACAGTGTAGCAGTTGGGCAAACTTTCAGGAGTGCTGATAAGGCTTTTGAGAAAAAGGACTTCTGAAGCCTTGGTTTTGCAGACCTCCTCTGCTATGTGGGCAATGTCTGCCATTGGGAGATCCCCCTCTGCCACGGGGAGCTCCATCTCCACAGAGTCTTGGAAAACCCCCTATGATTTCTGGAACCACATCTTCCTACCACCTTTTTGGTTCTGTGAAAAGGTCCTCTGAGGGGTAGAAAACCGCATTCCTACAGTGGACATGGCTTTCCCATCTTGTTGACTCCTGAAAAGAGTGTTTTTATCCTTGGGGCCAAACAAAGTAGATTGATCAAAGGGTACATTGATGAAGAATGCTTTGAATTTCTCCATAAAATTGCAGAGACACATCCAGGCACATTTCTTTACAGTTATGCCTGAACCAGTTGCTCTGGAAACACCCTCAGTGACATGGGAGATCAGCTGCATGGAGGCATTCAACAGGAATTGAAGGGTGGCCAGCTTTGAAGAAATAGTCTTTTTATCCTCTACAGACATGGACCCAGAGAGAGACTTAGAAAGATCCTTAGTCAAATCCTTCTGAAAACTCAGTGCGTGCCAAACAATTTAGCAACTGAGGGGCAAAAGTCTCAGAAACACAGATTCACCTCCCAAATCTGTCCAATGCCCTAGACTCCCTGTTAGGGGGATGGACAGAAGCATTTTCCTCAGCAAGTTCCTTTTATTGGCTGCCTCACCACCATAGCATCCACCAGGGGACTCCTGCTCCACTGGGCACAATCCTTAGGTGCAACAATACACTTGTCTGGCTTCCTAGGTATGGGTTCTGTCCCAACTGGATCCTTCCACGTTCGATGAGAAATGAGGTCTACCATTTTATCTGCTGGAGGACCAACCAGGATATAGCTGATCTGTTTCTAAAAGCAGAGAAACACTGACTCCTCCTAGGAAGGGGCTTCTAAAGACCAGACACTTTTCTGCCCGATAAGTTTGAGACCCTCTCCTTTCCTTTTCTCCACTTGTATTCCTCTATCTGCCATAAATCAGCCAAGGATGATGTACAAACGCCAAACTGAGTTCTGGGATGTGCAAAACTACATTCAGGAATTGTACCTCAAAACTGACCTCACTTTCTTCATGGCCCTGCCAGAGAGCTCCAAGACAAAGCTAACCCCAGGAAAAATCTATCCCTTCCAGTGGAAGCCTGCACCAATAACCTAGGATCCTTGACTGCAAATGGGGAATGAAATGTACCTCAAAACTGACCTTGCTTTCTTCACGGTCCTGCCAGAGAGATCCAACACAAAGCTAACCCCACGAAAAATCTGTCCCTTCTGGTGGAAGTCTACACCTACTACCTAGGATCCTTGACCGCAAACAGGGAATGAAATGCACCTCAAAATTGACCTCACTTTCTTCACGGTCCTGCCAGAAAGATCCAAGACAAAGCTAACCCTAGGAAAAATCTCTCTTCTGGTGGAAGCCTTTACCTACTACCTAGGATCCTTGACCGCAAAGGGGAAATGTATGTGTAGCAGACCTTGTCTCTTTAATCCTGTATTTATCCCCAGTCTCAGTCTACACAGCTCCATCATATATTACCTCTCCCTTTTCCCAAATACTTTCAACCTACATTTCCCTCCTAGCTATTTCTTCTTTAACTGTACACCTTCCACTTCACATGTGCCCTTACAGAAACTTATTATAGTCCCTTAGCAGATACTTATTTCTTGCCTTACTATTCTACATTAATACCGTCTCATCTCTTCTTCTCCTCTCCTTTCTTTAACAATTTTTCTCATTCAGTACCATCTCTCTCCACTCCTCTGTGATACTCTCTACTCCCCATTCTTTCTTTCCTGTTTCCTTAAGGTAAAAAGGTGCAGCGACTCAATTCCCAACAAAACGAAATAACACCAAAGCTGAGTCGCTAAGCCCACAAGACAGAACACTGCTCCGTTTAAAAGTCAAATCCACACTTTATTTGAAAAGATTAAGCACTTACTTTTTTGCCCTTAAGATTTTTCCACAGTCTTCTTAGTGGAAGGGTAAACTCCAGGCAGTGAAGAGGAAGATGAAGGCGCTAACCCTTTTAGCACCAACTTGTTCCTGCATTCAACTAATGCTCTATGGTTGAATCCTGCACAACTCTCATACTCATCATAAAGGTGCCAAGCTCCAAGATGCTCTGAATGGGCATTAAAGTTAGGGATCTTATGCCCACAAGAAGAATACTTCTTAAAGCTGGTGGGTTTGTCTGATGTGAAGACCTAGTAATAAAACAGTAAACGCAACCAAAGAGCAGAAGACAAATTCAAGACACCAGCAATGGTAACAAAAAAAATCTCTAAATTAGGGAAAGAGAAATACCGACAATCATAACAACACTACGATTCACTTAGGAGAAACAGAGAGAAAACTCTATGAAAGAAGGGGAATACATGAGGCCTACAAACTGCAACGTACCCAACAAACTAGGTGTTGGTAAAAAGTATTATCAAAAAAACGTTTTTTTTTTTTTTAAACATAGGAGAGGTAAGTCAAGAAGTAAAAGAGAGCAAAGACTCACAAGGAGATGAACTATCAAACAACAAAATAAGTCTGTTACCTGAACTGTAGACTGAGCTATGTCAACCACGTCTGATTACTGACAATGGCAAACAAGATCTAAGGTAATATGGGGTTTGGTGGGAAATATGGGTAAGGGGTGGAGCTTCAGCTATGGATCCATGTCTGAGAAGTGGTTAAGTCACACCGGAGGTCGAATCTGAAATCCCAGTGGCTGAGGAATGGGCTAAAAGTCAACATCAGATATACTGTTATGTACTTTTCAAAATACTGATTTTCACTTCAGAAATAATTTGAACAAACAACAAAGATATTCCCTTCTTAAAAACATATATTTAAACTCTTCCAGTATTAGAATAATAAATTCTCATTAACTGATGTTTGGTACAGAAACCCTGATCAAACTACTCTTTTCAATATAAAAAAAAACATAGTTAACAACACGCTTTCTAAAAATCCTTGTATCATATTTCCCTTTTTCTACTTTTAAACAATTCAGTATCTGAAAATTGTATACTATTTTTGATATGTATGTTTAAAACTCAAACAGGTCATGAATTTTTCAATACATTCTAAAAAAGTCATTTAAAGATTCACTCAAAACATTTACTGTACCACTCTACACTAAAAAAAAATAGATATCACCGATAAAACAATAATATTTCTTAGCATGTTTGCTAAAATAACACCTAGCATTGACCTTTTCTTCCCATTCTGCCATAACTAAATTAGCCTAGTTGGGGTCCATAATCTCTGAAATGATTGGTAACATGAGATGTTGCTGATCTGAGGGGACCGGATAGATTCTTGAAAGAATAGGATGAGAGTTCCACTGAAGCTTTTATCCGTTTCTCTATTATACTGAAAACAAAGCTTCCCTGCAAATTTGGAAGGGGGCGGCTGAGGTACAGGGGAATGGCTGGATCTAGAAGACAGTCAAAAATTAGAACATCTGTCAAAAAATGATCCCTGGAGGCCTTTAAAGTCAGACTGGTTTTTATCTTGCCATTTCTTTTTGGAAACTTACTTTTTTGTCTCAAAGCCTTTTGGGATGGTAACCATTTGAAATGTAAGGACATGCTACAGCAAGTCCAAAAATATTGAGAATGAATGGCTAAAAAAATGGACTTAACATATACTAAGTCCAAGATGGCCACTTTTTAGAATATTCCATTTTTCACAGAGGTAAAGCAATCTCACAGTTTGTATATATAAGCTTGAGGGTGTGGGGCTCTCGACCCCATATCAGGGGTGCAAGCTTAAAGAAAAGCAATGTTTGAAATTTGTTGCTCTGCATTTTCAGTCTTTTTTTTTTTTTTGTGCGTGTGTGTTGACATTCGGCATTTCAAGTGCTGATGTTTCAAATGGGAAGCCGTCTGAGACTGCATTTTTATTACTAGTCAGTCTTTATGGATTTATTTATTGTGGTTATAAAAATATGTTGTTTTGTCGATGAGTTTTATAAATGTTTCTCTCTTAAAATTTAAAATCAGCTAATGGAATTGTATATTTAATCGAGATATGGAAGTGCAATATATTGTTCTGATTAAGAAGAGCTTAATCAGTAATTAAAGTTTTCTTTCCAGTAGTTTTGTTGCACTGGTTTGTTGCTTTTTGGCCTTTAGATTATTTTACATGTCAGTCTTTGCAAATACCTTGTGTTGTGATAAACTATTATGTGCAGGAAGCAACCTGTAATTGTAATTTTACACAGTGCAGAAACTTATTAGATGTAGACAGATTTACAAAGAATATACTTACAAAGGAAACACTGCTAAAAAACCTAGACATTTTAATATCCAATATTCTGTTAAGTTGTTTGTCTTTCGGCTTTTCCCGGTTAGGGGTCGCCACAGTGGAACTCCGGTCCGCTAATGATTGGCAGTTGTTTTTTATGGTATCGAGTTGCCAGCCCGACACCCAACCTTCAATGAAGGCACGCCCATTCAACGCATGTCTTTCGAATGCCCACTCGACCGTGGGGAGGACATGCAGACTCCACACAGAAGGCACTCCCAACCCAAGCTGAGAATCGAATGGGAGAACCTCTTGCTGTGAGGCAACAATGCTACCCGCTGCACCACCACGGAAGTTTCAAATATTCTGTTAAGTGTTACATGTATATTTGAAAGCACTTTAACTAGAAATGTGTAACTGTTTTACATGAGAAGCAGCAACTTCTCACTGAGCTTAACAGCTCTTAAAAGGGTTTCTTGAATAGCTCACCTACCCACTTAAATTTAAATAGATAAATGTAGAATTTATCTTGTTCTTTTAATACTTATGTAAATCACATCTAATCAGAAAGCAATGTGCACTGTTCATTTAGGAATCTTATATTTCTGTATCTTGTTTTTCAGAACACTGACTTGATTGCCTTCATATTCCCATGTAATTCAATACTTCCATAAAGAAATTCCTTTATTCAGATTTGACAGGTGAATCTAATCCATTTAGAAAAATGTTTTCTTTATTCAAACAATCAATCTGAAGTGCATTTTTAAACTTTAATTTTCATCTTTGGGACATTTGTTGTTACCCACTGAAGCCTGTGATACTGTGTGCAATACACATACTGACACGGTCATTATACATTTTGTGCACTAACAAAGACTTTGCAAAGGTCTTGCAAAGAAGGCTGACATAAAATGTGGTTCAAGACAAAGGCAACTACAATGATCCTAGACTGGGGTAAACATGCTGAAGAACTAGGCTCATTCACCACTAAAACTCCAAAGGAATGGATGACCTCAAGGAAGAAAAAAAAAAACTTTTTGGCTTAACTAGCCCTGAAACCCTTAGGCCAAGCTGAACTCATAGTAAAGGCCAATTAGCATTCCAGGAAAGCAATCTGACAGCACTGAGAGTGACGACGACAATGTATGGTACTTCAAAAAAAAAAAAAATGTTTCAAGCATATTGAGAGTAATCTGAATATAAGAAATATCCTTGATTAAAAAAAAAAAAAAAAAAAAAAGAGCAGAACAATTAAGTTTTTTATCTTTGTTGCTTTTTTTTTGCCCTGTATATTTCAACCATTTTGGAACCCCATTCATCACAAGAAGAGAAAAATGCAAAACACAAAACATGAAAACACATGGTTGACTTTTGGTAATGAAGCAGAAAAATAGCCTAAAGATAGCTAATAGCATTATCCTTCTTTCCCCATTTATTCCAATCTGCTCTGCCAGACATTCATAAAATAGAATTAAAGAGGGAAAAACTAATTAAATAAATGTTTGAAGAAGCAATTAACTGTAAAATGGATTGAGCATCACTTCACAAGAAACTACTCTGACACTTAAGAAGGATGCAAAACAATGAACACATCAAGAAGAAATGGAGAGTTCATAGCAATGCTGCTTTTATATAGGTCTATTGTGCAGCAATCTAAGTTACATAGAATGCTGATGCAAGACTAGCCTGCGTCTTCGCTGCAATCTAAGTTACATAGAATGCTGATGCAAGACCAGCCTGTGTCTTCGCTGCAATCTAAGTTACATAGAATGCTGATGCAAGACCAGCCTGTGTCTTCGCTGCAATCTAAGTTACATAGAATGCTGATGCAAGACCAGCCTGTGTCTTCGCTGATAAAAACTCTGGCTGAGAAAAGCAGGTAAGGTTGAAGGATAATCCAAATGTTGCTATTTACTGTTACAATGGCCACCCCCAAAGAAGATTTAGTTAAACAGGACAACTCATTATGCTTGTATATTTGGATATTAGTCTTCTGAAACCCTCTGATCAGGAGGAGATGGAGTGAGAGAGAAATATCCTCATCTGGATACTTCCCAAAGAGGTAAATCTACAACCCACCTGATGGAAATAGTCAAAGTGCTAGTCGCACTCTCAGAGGTGACTGAATGGACCCTAAACATGGGATACATGCACAATATAGGTAGCAATGGAGAAAGAAAGCCCTGCACAAGGCAAGGAGATGAAAAAGTAATACTACTGAACAGTAGTTGCTCTCAATCTTTCAGTCATCTCCTCTGGTGTTTAAAAAACAAATTCTGAAGATTAAAGCTAGATTGGAGTCACAGGAGTGCCCAGTAAATAGAAACAGGCCAAGGGGTCCCTTCTCAGTCCACAAAGAAAAGCTGACTTCAGCTTTGGTAAAGCAAACCAAGTTGAACCACTGAGTTAAGTTCAACTCGGATATTTATCCCAGGGACTCAAAACAAACTGTTCCATTTCAGGTGGCTATGACGTTCTTTCCTCAAGCACATAAGAAATGCTGGTGAATGTTCTCCCACAGAGAGGGAGGGTTACCACCAATCACGTTCATAACTGTCAGCAGATAAGTAAGACATTAACTCCTCTCTACAGAGGGAGATCACAACATGCAAGGGGACTTGGATGATGCCTCAGTTACTTCCAGCTTGACAGAAAAAGCAGACAGGCTGTAGCCAAGCTGCACTGGAATGGCCCTCCATCTGATTACTACATTGGGCTACCTCTACCACTACCAGCTTGGATGAATGGAGTTAGACCTCTACTTTTTTGCAGCAACATCCTCAGCTTACTGGATTTAAAAAGTGAGTTTCTTTTCCAACTCTAATTCATACTTCAGACTGAGGGAAATGACAATGCAGAACATGGCCCCGGCCAGAAAATGAGGACTGTATCAACACTTAGAAGACTTAGGCATTCTGAGCACTGACTGCAGAAGCTTTCAAATTATGTACATTAGGATGACATATGAACTGCATGACCTTCAAAAATCAACTGGGAATCCTAGAGCAGATGCCATCTGTTATACTAGTAAAAGTACTTCCAATACTGAACACAGGAAAATGACATCAAGAAAACAACTCCTGAAAATGCAATGGGAAATAGCACACAAATGTCAACCAACTGCACAGGGCCCTAAGAATAAATCTGTACTTCTAGCTTATTACTCCAAATAACCAGCAATCAGGGACCTACTAAAAGGTGAAATTCTCTAGTCAACAGAAGAGATGGTATGTTTTCAGGAGAAGAAAAAATGTAGTCAGTCTGGTTTAAGGCATATCGATAATAACAGAAGACAGAATTTAGTAATTAAAATCACAGAATAGTGTCGAAGCAATCTCCTGCAAAATTTTTTTTTTGAGGGGTTGGGGGGATGCCTAATATGCACTTTCTTCTGGACTATTGCGCATTTTTTTCCAATACGTAATTTAGATTGATCCCAAACGCTTTCTCTACCTTGCTATCTCTGCACTGTAAGGCTTACTGTTTTTCAGACCTCGGTTTACAGAAGTGTCAGGCTGTGCAGAAGGTGCAACTTGTACAGATAAAAGAAAACGACACAGGAGTGCCACGTCATGAATCAGCCCCAGTATGACACAGTCAATATCGTAACTAATGTATTTGGGCATACAACACTGCAGAAAACAAGAACAGATAACCAGCTCAGTAAACTCACTAGTCTTTGGGGCTTTTGGACTGTATGTGCAAGGCATGCAATGATGGCAAAACAGCTGCGCTGAGCCATTTAAGAAGGATAGAAAAGACATACTCCTCTACTATCACTCTTGCAAGTCTGTCTCAGTTGCTATGCCAAGAGCAAGAGTAGTGCAAACCCCACACCTTGGAGGTCAGTATACTCCATCATTACATCCCCACACCCTCAGTTCAAAAACTTGCTCATTCACGTCCCATGGCTGCATTACAATGATACGTTTATAGGTTCATAGGTTCATACTAGGCTATCTCTGTCTTGATATGCCTTTGTTGTCAAAAGGTCAGTAAAAAGCTCATGTTCTTTGTAATCTACTGCCCCAGTGTTCTTATTCTAATTACAAACTGAAGCAGTTTGATAGGAAACTATAAACTGGGAAAAATCCTTTAGGAATGGACTTGTGTACACTTACCATAAATGTATAGGTTTGAGTGTATTCACTGTTGCAGTCATCACACTTGGGTTATCCTGCCAGGGGTAGCCTAGCCCTCAGTCGGCCCGAATACCAGAGGCTTAGTATTTCTGTGTCAGTTGCTGTTGCTGCAGGACTGACATCAGGTCATCAATGGTATAAAAACAGGCAGCCGATGCCATTACATCAGTTTTTCTCACCCCAAATGTCAGGAGCCCCCAAATAGGGAGCTAGGTTATGGTGGAATAACACCACCAGTAGAAAAGTACAGTTGTGTACACTTAACATAAATGTAGATGTTCGAGTGTATTCACTGTTGCAGTCACCACATTTGGGTTATTTGCCTGCATGTAGGCCTCAGCCAGTCTGAATACCAGAGTCGTCGGATGCTGTCACTTCCTCCATGACGTCAGGTCGTCAAGGGTATAAAACATGCAGCCGACGCCATTACATTAGTTTTCCTTGCCCCAGATGTCAGGTGCCCCCACAATAGGAAGCAATTATATGGTATGGAACACCCCCAGCAAAAAGCAAATACACATGAAATAATATTATCCAAATAAGAAGGAAAGGTAGAGCCAAGAAAAGTCAGGGGGCTGGAGGGAGGGTAACCAGGACTACAACAGTGAATACACTCGAACATCTACATTTATGGTAAGTGTACACAACTGTACTATGTTCTTCCTGTTTCACTGTTGCAGTCATCACATTTGGGTAGATTCCCAAAGCTAAGGATGGGAGGAGGAATTTAGATAGCATTAGGACCAGCTATAAGGCCCTGCAAGACTGCAGTGGCAAAGCCAGTTCTGGATTTAGAGAAGACTGGCAAACAGTAATGCCTGGGGAAAGTATGTACAGAACTCCAGGTAGCAGCTTCTAGGATGTCTCTGGTAGGGACACCTATGAGAAAGGCTGTAGAGGTAGATGCAGCCCTGGTTGAATGGGGTCTAATCCCCTGTGGGATAGGTTTTCCATGGTGCTTATAGCAGAAATGAATGCAATGGCCTATCCATTTAGAAATGGTTTGCTTTGAAATACCTCCCCTTCAGCCCCTGCAGCAAATGCCACCAGCAGTTCAGATTTCCTTTGAGGTTTAGTCCTGTCCAAGTAAAATCTAAGTTGTCTGTGCACTTTTGTGATTCTAAGTATTTTCTTCTGATTTTTTTGTTAAGTTTTACTGCTTTGCCGCCTATTTTTTGGCATTTTCCGGCTTGCTAAAGTTTGTATCTGTAACAGTAACAGTACTTGGAACTCATCTGGAGCCTGCTTACTGCATTTCCTGTGTTGCACTTAATTTAAAATCATTTTTTTTCTCTAAAAACTGCATTTTACCTGATTTTGGCCTAGCACTCAAGTGTGGGGTCATTTATTGCACTGTTGTGATTATTTTGCTGCTTGTGTATCTCTGCTACCTTTAAACTACAACAAAAAGAAAAAAAAAAATCTTGCTTTTTCCCACTTTCTGAAAGTTAAGAAAGTTCAGTTACAGATTTGCTGTTCTGAACTGTTTGGAAGTTTCTAGAAGGCCAGTGCTTGCTTGGGCTAAAGGGAAGTCTCTGTTCACCAGTGGGAGTGGTTAACACTGAACAGCCTGCCTGTCCCTGGAGGAGTGGTTACTACCTAGAAACTGTAGTTTTATTGGCCATTTTGGGTCAATTCTAAACTCCTTGATCTGTCTCTCTTAAAACCTGGCTGCCTCGTGGTTTTGGCGTCTTTTCAGGCTTGCTAGTTGTTGCTGAAGCACCTACCAAGGGGAGAAAATGCCGAGAGAAGAAAAGGAGCCACTTTTGTGATTTTAAATATTTTCTTCTGATTTTTTGTTAAGTTTTACTGCTTTGCCGCCTATTTTGTGGCATTTTCCGGCTTGCTAAAGTTTATATCTGTAACAGTAACAGTACTTGGAACACATCTAGAGCCTTTTTACTGCATTTCCTGTGTTGCACTTAATTTAAACTATTTTTTTTCTCTTGTGATTATTTTGCTGCTTGTGTATCTCTGCTACCTTTAAACTACAACAAAAAGAAAAAAAAAATCTTGCTTTTTTTCCACTTTCTGAAAGTTAAGAAAGTTCAGTTACAGATTTGCTGTTCTGAACTGTTTGGAAGTTTCTAGAAGGCCAGTGCTTGCTTGGGCTAAAGGGAAGTCTCTGTGTTCACCAGTGGGAGTGGTTAACACTGAACAGCCTGCCTATCCCCAGAGGAGTGGTTACTACCTAGAAGCTGTAGTTTTATTGGCCATTTTGGGTCAATTCTAAACTCCTTGATCTCTGTCTCTCTTAAAACCCTACAACTCTCTTTTTGTGCGGTTTTGCGCACTGAGCAGCGCCAGGCAGCGCCGCCTAAACAGGTTTAAACTTTTCCAGGCTCCACAAAGTCTGCTCTTCACTTTTTCCCTTAGAACTGTTCAAACTCTCAAAGTAATCACTCTATTCTCTTTCTAAAGCCCTGCACTTGTTCAGCTCTTATAAGGAAACACTAACTAACTAAAGCACTACACCCTCCTTAACTTCTCATAAGTATTAGGCTCCCGATTGGTCCTTCCTGATCAAGTGAAAAATCAGTTCCCTTCCCTAATCTAATCAGTAAAAAACCAGTTCCCTATATTAATCTGGTATGTCCAAGGGTCAGTTTCATGGTTACTCTCCAGTCCAGCTGGTGAATCTGGGAATTTTGAGGCAATGTTACAATTGCCTTATGTACACAGACAACCCTCTTCTACTTCCAACAAACTCTAATACACGTGAGAGATGCAGTTACACAGCCAAACTGGAGGCAGAGCTCTCTCAACCCAAGACTGGCACAGTCAGTCAGGAGGAAAAGGTAACCACCCACACCACAAATCCAGTCTCACACAGACCTATTGCATCTGCATACCCAACACATAACCACACAAAAACATACTCGGAGGCTTTAAATAAAAATCTGCCTAAACAGCAAAGACCTCCTAAGCAGATATCCAAGCAACAGCCACCCCTCAACAATACCCACAAATCACATATCTCACAAAATCAGTGTGCCTCAGTCACAGCCCTTAAGGCCAAACAACACACCAAATACACTTGTTATAGGGGACTCTATTGTCCGGCACACTGACGTCCCGCTCACCAAACTGAACAAGGAGAAGGTCACTGTAAGCTGCCTGTCGGGTGCCAGGATCCGCCACACAAAGCAAGCACTCAGGTCACTCCAAAGCAAGTACAAGAATGATTCCGTCATTGTCCATGCTGGTGTGAATGACCTGAGACATACCTCCCTGGACTACATGAAAAGAGACATGGAGGAGCTCTCTGACCATGTAGCCCAGGCTGGTATGACCCTGACCTTGAGTAGCATCTTGCCCTCACCAAGAATGATGCCACAGTTTTCAAGACAAAGTGATCAGTTTCAACAATTGGCTAAAGTATTGGTGTAATTCAAAGGGGATCCAGTGTCTGTCAGCCTGGGATGACATGCCCGACAAGCCACGTTGCTTCGCTAGGGACGGCTTGCACCTGTCACCCTTAGGCTTTCGTATACTAGCCAAGGCTCTTGCCACCCCTATAGTGCCTTTTGTAGGCAAGGCTCAAAGGACAAACCCACCTCCATAGACAACCCAAGGATAAAAAAACTAAAGGTAATGCTACTCAATGCCAGAAGTCTAAACCTCAAGATGCACGCACTCGAGCCTCTCCTCAGTATGGAGAAAACTGATGTCTGTGCAGTAACAGAAACCTGGTTCAAGGCTCCTGAGAGCACCCCAGCACTACCAGGTTACAATTCATACCATGTGTTTCAGCCCCAAAACTCGGACCGAAGCAGAAAAGGAGGGGGAGTACCTATATTCATCAAAGATACCTACACCTCCAGGTTAGTGGCACTGCACGAAGCATCGGAAACCATCCATGTGCAACCAACAGCAGGCAAAACTGCCTTTCAGTTTGTAGCCTGCTACAGAACACCCTCCCTATTACAGGGACCCCACTTGGCATTCCTGAGAACACTGGAGAATATGAAGGTCTCTCCAAACACTATGTTATTGGGTGACTTCAACTACCCAAGCATTGACTGTGAAAACTACTCAAGCCCAAACACCCTCGTCCAACAGTTCCTTGAATTTATAAACTCTAACACAATGGAACAACTGGTCACCACTCCCACAAGAGGGAACAACATACTGGACCTGGTCATCACCAACATGGGGACTCTATGTTCCACACCAGAGGTAAACCCCTCATTGGTAAGATCAGACCATAGACAAATTTCCCTGGACATCCATATCCCGTCCCCACCCCCAGCCAAGGAAATCACTGTAAAGAATTTCTCAAAAGCCAACTTTGCACTTCTCAAGACTGAGGTGGAATCCTTCAAAGCCCCTGGGCCAGAGGATAATACAGCCCAATCCGCAGAATCCTTTACAAATGCATTCTATGAGCACCTGCAGGAATGCATGGATCGTGCTATCCCAAATAAAACCAAGACTCACTCCTCCAAAACAGGAGACCGGTCTGGTGGACCCGCCATAAATAAGCTATACAACAGAAGGAGGAAGCTACTACATGACAGAGCAAAATCCCAAAAAGGGAAGGCATCTCTGATCAGTATTAGCAAGAAACTTCGATCCCTCATAAAATCATCAAAGGCCAGCTTCGAAAGAAAAATTGCCCTAGACACTAAAGATAATCACAAGGCCTTCTTTAGTTAAGTCAGGAACATGGGCGGAAACTCCCAGATATGCTCTGAATTGTTGCATAACGGTACAAAATATACCGAACCTACAGACATAGCCAACATCCTGGCAGACAGATTCAGCGCAAACTTTTCCCCCTCTTCCCCCCCAAAGGAGCAAATGCCTATCCCAACTGAATGTAACCTCCCTGACATCACAGATGCACAGGTGAAAAAGTACAGTTTTGTACCTACCATAAATGTAGATGTTTGAGGATCCACATTGCTGCAGTCCTAACCATTGGGGTAGTCCGCTGTCCCAGTCGGCCCGAATACCAAAGTATATGGCTGACGTCGGTCAAGGCGCATTAGTCTGACGTCAGGACGTCAGGGTACTAATGCGCATGACCGACGTCATATCCTCAGTCTTTTCTTGCCCCAGATGTCAGAAGACCCTAAAAAGACAAGGCCAAAACCAAAAAACACCAAACACTCCTGCACCAAAAATATGTACAATATATACAAAATTACAAGAGTATAACCTCACCCACACAACCACCCCTAAACACAGAGGGGAAGGAGGGAGGGTAAATTGGACTGCAGCAATGTGGATCCTCGAACATCTACATTTATGGTAGGTACAAAACTGTACTATGTTCTTCATTCCACATTGCTGCAGTCCTAACCATTGGGTAGAATCCCAAAGCAGAGGTAAGGGAGGCTGGCAAATCATAAGGAAGCAGGAGCTGTCAACATGCCTTGCAAAATAGCTGTGGCAAAACCAGCCCTAGATTTAGAGTAGAGAGGAAGGTGGTAATGCTTAGAGAAAGTATGCACTGAACTCCAAGTAGCTGCCTCCAAAATATCCTTAGTTGCCACCCCCCTTAGAAAAGCTGTTGAAGTGGCAGTAGCCCTAGTGGAATGAGGCCTAATCCCAGCTGGAATCTCCTTGCCATGATGGGAATAACAAAATGCAATGCAAAACCCAATCCACTTAGAAATAGTTTGTTTTGACACAGGCTTGCCCTGAGAACTCAAAGCAAAAGAAACAAACAACTGCTGAGACTGCCTAAAATCCTTAGTCCTGCTTAAATAATAACGCAACTGCCTGTGTACATCTAAAGTGTGCAAAATCTTTTCCCCCTTATTTTGGGGATCTGCATAGAAAGTAGGCAAATGAATAGTTTGGTTTAAAGCCACACTAGAAACCACCTTCGGCATAAAAGAAGGATTAGTACGTAATGATACCCTATCCTTATGGAAAATCAAAAGGCTCTACCGCCATAAGGGCCTGCAATTCAGAAACCCTTCTTGCAGAAGTAATGGCCAACAAAAAAGCAGTCTTCCATGACAAGTATTTCAATTCAGCAGTAGCCGCAGGCTCAAAAGGTTGTAGAGTAAGTTTCTCCAACACAAAATTGAGATCCCAAGCAGGAGTAGGAGCTCTATGGGGGTCTTATATTCTTTGCCCTCTAAGAAATTGCTTGAACAAAGGATGCGAAAACAATGGTGGGTCACAATCATAGTGAGCTGAAATTGCTGCAGCATGAATCTTAATGGAAGAGAAAGACAAACCTTTGTCCAATAACTCAGTAAGATATTGAAGAGCCACACTCAAATTAGGCTCAGAAATCTCCAAATTCTTTGCTGCACTCCAAAATAAAAATCTCTTCCATTTTTCTGCGTACACTTTCCTTGTACTAGGTCTTCTGGCTTCCATAATCACATTTAAAACTTGTTGAGGAAGTTGAGACCTGCTGTGTTTCAAAACAGAATATGCCAGGCTGTTAGATGAAGAGAGTGAAGCTTGACATTGAGCAGGTGACCGTCTCTCTGAGACAACAGGTGTGGAATCAAAGGTAAAGGCCATGGAGGCTTCCTTACCAGACTCCTCAGTAATGGGTACCAATGTTGCCGAGGCCAATCTGGAGCTATTAAAATCATCCTTGGCTTGTCTTGTCTGACCTTTAGGAGTACCTTTGGAAGAAGAGGCAGAGGTGGAAAGGCATACACATGAAGATTTTTCCAACTGAAAGAAAGAGCATCCACTTTCCAAGCTGTGTGATGAAACCTCTTTGTGCAAAACTTTGGCAGCTGGTGGTTTAGTGGAGAAGCGAACAGATCTATGTCTGGAGTTCCCCATGACACTGTCAATTTCAGAAATACATGAAGATCCAGTTTCCACTCGTGGGGATCCATGATTTGTCTGCTTAACACATCTGCTAAGGAGTTCTGTGCTCGGCAGAAACCTTGCCTGAAGAGTTAGTTGCAAGCTGAGCGCAGTCTCCCATAAAATCATTGCTTGCCTGCACAACGGGTAAGAATGTGTTCCCCTTGTTTGTTGATGTACCACATGACAGTTGTGTTGTCTGTTAGAATCAACACCTGCCCTGGCAGAAGTAACTCCTTGAAAGCCATTAATGCAAACTGGACTGCTAACATCTCCTTCATGTTGATATGTAGATGCTGTAGTCTGGCAGGCCACTTGTCTTGTATCCACTTTCCATTCAGATGAGCTCCCCAAGCAATGTCTGAGGCATCTGTCGTTAGAATCTGACTCGCCTCTGGCCGGGTCACAGAGAGTCCCTTGTTTAGGTGACATTCCTGAGCCCACCACAAAAATTCCTGTTGAATGCAAGGTATTATTTGAATGACAGTGTCCAAATCCTGGCAGTGGTGTGTCCATACATTTTTGAGATACCATTGCAGCTTCCTCATATGCAGTTTGGCATTGGGAAGCACCAGAATACAAGATGCCATGAACCCTAAGGCTTGAAGGACTGTCCTTGCAGTCAGCCCGGACTGAAGAGATAGTTGATGGAAGTAAATGGAAAGATTCTTTTGTTTGTCCGGGGTTAAAAGGCCATCTGGGCTGCTGTATTCAGTCTCACACCCAGAAAGCACATGTCTTGAGAGGGTACTAGACTGGACTTTATTTCGTTCACAGAATACCCTAGGCATCTTAGCACTGCTATCACATATTCCAAATGCTGTAAAGGTCTTCCTTTTCTTGAGCCAGAATCAGGCAGTCGTCCAAGTAAGGATAGATTTGAATTCCTTTTAGCCTGAAGTAAGCTATCACTGGAGCCAGAACCTTTGTGAATACTCTGGGCAGTAGATAAGCCAAAGGGCAATGCAGAGAACTGATAATGGGAATTTCCAGCTCGTAAACGCAAATACTTCCTGCAACTTAGTCTGATAGGCACATGAAGGTAAGCTTCCTTGAGATCTAAAGTTACCATCCAGTGATCTTTGCCCAGCAGAGGTAAAAGCTGTTGTAACGTCAACATTTTGAACTTGGGAATGTCCAGATAAGTGTTGAGGATAGATAAATCCAAAATTGGTCTCCACGTGTTCCCCTTCTTTGGTACTAGGAACAGGCGAGAATAAAATCCTAGGCCCCTTTCTGGCACAGGAACTGGCTGAATGGCCCCTATTTGGAGTAACAGAGAAATTTGCTTGTGAGCCTCTTTTCTTTGTAGAGGAGGAATGTCTGGCATGCCTTTGAAAGGAGGCAAGGTATGGAAATAAAACCTGTAACCGTGGTGAATGATATCCAAAACCCATCTGTCTTGGGTAATTAAATCCCAATTTTCTTTGAAAAGAGCCAGCCTTCCTCCCAAAGGTGCTGCCAGACGAGAATGTACTGGCAGCTGAAAAGGTAGGTCATTGGGTCTGTTTACGAAAGGACTGACCCCTGCCCTCACCAGAAGTCTGAGCAGGTGAACTCCTGTCCTAGGCCTAAAAGAACCTTGAGCTCTGCCCCTACCACGTCTAGACCTACCCCTAGACTGGGAATCATAAGCAGGATATGTCCATCCCTTAGTAGGCCAATTTCTACTAAACTCGGAGGCTGCACCTGCAAAAATCTTTAACAGTTTGCATAGACTTAGCCTTGTCCTCCATTTTCTTTAAAACTGCTTCCACAGGCGAACCAAACAACACATCAGACTGTAAAGGAGCATCCAAAATCCTTGTCTTAACATGCTCAGCTAAATTCTGATCCCTCAACCAGGCGTGCCTGAAGAACAGAACCAGTGGCAGCCACCCTCGAGGAGGCCTGCACAGCATCAAAACCACATTGCAAGGAATGCTTACCCACCTGTTCAGACACATGAACTAAATCCTGCAACTCTTTACACTCAATACCTTCCGCCAGAGCATCCACCTTAGACTGCAATTGTGAAAGGAGATAATTTTGATATTTTAACATGTGAAACTGGCAATTCAACCCTCATGGCTAAACTGGAAGAAGTATACACTTTCTTTCCCCATCTATCCAAAGCCCTTGCCTCTTTATCAGGAGGAACAGGATTTTTAACAACAGAAGCCTTAACACCTTTAGGCCCCTGAGAGACAGTTTCGGGTCTGCCCTAGGACTCTTAAAAGATACTTATGAGCTTCAGGCACCCTATAGTACCTATCCGGTTTAACTGGGGCAGGAGGCAAAGAATCAGGGTTCAGGGAAGCCTCTGCAAAACATCTTCCACCACATTCAGAACAGGAGGTATAGCTAAAGGCCTATGCTGGGGTAAAACAAGAATTCCCTAAGCCTCTTCCTGGAATCAGAGAAATCTTGACCTTCCCATTTAAAATGCTCCCTCATGGAATGCAGAGTCTCTGAAAATGAAAAATCCTCAGGAGGAGAAGCTGAAGGAGTAGAATCATCCACATCAGAATCAGAATAAGGAGGATACTCCTGCAAGTCTTCAGCCGAAGACTCAGAAGCCTCCGAACACTGCTCAAAACTCTCAAACTCAGGTTCCACCCTAGGCCTCTTGTCAGGAGGGGGCATAGAACCTCTAATCATAGTAATCAAATCCTCTGCCATTTTAAGCATATGTTTTTTAGGCAAAGATCCTGAAGAGCTAGGAGAAATCCCCACTGAAGTTAAACCTGGCCTGCCCCTCAAAGAAGCCTTGGAAACAGAAGGGGAGGCTCTAACCACCTTAGGAAGAGAGGGAAGAACAGCCACCTGAGAAGCCCCTTCAACCTGGCCTACCTCCTGAGAGGACACATCCTGTAACAATAAAGTCTCTCCCTGAGACTCCAAAGAAACTCCTGGCAAAACCTCCGGCTCCACTGAGCCTTCTAAAGAACCGACGTCCGGGACTGTCGGTTCTTCCACTCTAGGCTTTGCTGCTTTGTCCTTGCGCTTTTGGGCGAAGCGGGCGGAGCATCCGACGGCATTTTATAATTACAACGCTTCCCAAAAACTAACCTGGCACAGTCTAACCTTCTCTTAATAGTGCGTTTGTTAAATCTAGCACAAGAGCGGCATCCAACAACGTCGTGCTCAGGCCCTAAACAAGGTATACACAAGGTATGGTAATCCCTATGAGGTATCTGTTTCCCACAAGAAATACAGTTATTCACTTTTTCTGACATCCGGTTAAATACTGAGGCAAGAAATCGCAAATTCACCCTTGGGATCTCTTGTGTGTCCCTGCTAGACAGAGGCACAGTAAAATAATCTTAAAAGGGTACCTTCTGTGACCTACTTTACAGAGGCACAGTAGGCTAATCTATTAGGGAGGCGGAAGCCAAATACACTCTGGCTAGGCTTATAAATGCCCTAGGGCAGATAGCCTAGTATCTACCTTTGAACTTCTAAGGAGTGCAGTATCCGTTCCCCTTTGTTCTGTGGATTAGAAAAGAAGGTTGGCAAATGAATGGACTGGTTAAGAGCCAAACTGGATACCAACTTGGGCATGAAAGAGGGATTGGTCCTGAGGGACACCCTGTCTGCATGAAAGATGATGAAAAGCTCCACTGCCATAAGGGCCTGTAATTCAGATACCCTTCTTGCTGAAGTGATTGCTAAAAGGAAAGCTGTTTTCCAAGAAAGGAATTTTAACACTGCAGTTGCAGCTGGCTCAAAAGTGGGAGAGTGAGTTTTTCCAATACAAAATTAAGGTCCCAGCTGGAGTTGGGGCTCTCCTGGGTGGTCTTAAGTTTTTGGCCCCTCTGAGGAACTGCTTGAGCAGTGGGTGAGAAAAGAGGGGTGGTTCTGTGTTGTAATGACTGAAATGGCTGAGGCGTGAATTTTGATGGAGGAAAATTAAAGGCCTTTGTGAAGCATCTCAGTTAAGTATTGAAGAATCTGAGGTAAATTGGGAGCTGTTGTGGCCATCCCTTGAGTTTGGTTCCAGGCACAGAATCTTTTCCATTTTTCAGCACAAGAGTTTCTAGTACTAGGCCTCCTTGCCTCCAAAATGACATCCAACACTTGTTTACTGATGGATGGTAACGGAGAGATTAGGTAATTAGCCAGGCTGCCAGGTTCAGGGTTTGAAGCTGGGGGTGCAGAATCTGGCTCTCCTGCTGAGACAGCAGGGTAGGGGTCCGAGGCAGGTGCCATGGGGGCAGCTGTGACACACTGTGCAAGAGGGGGTACCAGTGTTGGCGTGGCCACTCTGGTGCAATCAGTATCATCATTGGTTTGTCCTGCTTGATCTTTATTAGCACTTTGGAGAGGAGAGGCAGAGGAGGAAAGGCATACGATTTTTCCAGCTGAAGGACAGAGCATCCACTTTCCAAGCTTGTTTGTGGGGAGTCCTTGGTGCAGAATTTGTCCAATTGGTAGTTCTGGGGGGAGGCAAACAGGTCTATATCCGGGATCCCCCATTTGTTAATCAACGTGTTGAAAATCTTTGGTTCCAGTTTCCACTTGTGTGGGTCCATGAGATTTCTGCTTAGTCTGCCAGTGTATTTAGTTTTCCTGGCGGGAATTGAGCCTGTAGATGCACTTGGTAGTTCAAGGCTGTGTTCCACAGAGCCATGGCTAGTCTGCAGAGTGGGGGGGGGGGGAACGAATGGGTACCCCCCCTGCTTGTTTATGTACCACATAACATAGGTGTTGTCCGTCTTTACCATTAATTGTCTTGGAAGAATGTGGTCCTTGAAGGCTGTCAGAGCATTCTGTACAGCTAACATTTTTTTTTTGATTGATATGCAGGTGCATTTGACTTGGGTTCCATTTGCCCTGAATGCACTTCCCTGCCAGATGAGCCCCCCCCATGCATAGTCTGATGCGTCTGTTGTCAAGGTTTGGGTGGCAGGGGGTAGATTGAATGGTAGTCCCTTGTTTTGGTGGCAGGCCTCTGCCCACCAAAGGAATTCTAACCGTAGGCAAGGTATGACAGGAATCATTGCTTCCAGATCCCGAGAATGTTGGCACCATAGGCTTTTTATATACCATTGCAGTTTTCTCATATGCAGTCTTGCATATGGAATTAGTAGAATGCACGAGGCCATGTACCCCAAGGCTTGCAGTATTTGCTTTGCAGACAGCAGAGTTTTTGTGGCCACTAGTTTGAAGTAAGTTGTCAAATGAATTTGTTTCTCTGGCATGAGGAAAGCCATCTGGGAAGTTGTGTTCATGCTTGCTCCCAGGAATATAATTTGTTGACAGGGTATCAGATGTGATTTATTTTTGTTTATGGTGTTCCCCAGACAAGTTAACTCATTTTGTACAAATGCCAGATGATTCAGAAGTATGTCCTGGCTTTCTGCCTAAATCAGATAATTGTCTAGGTATGGGTATATTTGAATATTCCTTTCCCTGCAAAATGCAAAGACTGGAGCTAGACACTTTGTGAATACCCTGGGTGCAGTAGATAAGCCAAAGGGCAGTGCAGAGAACAGATAGTGCATGCAGCCTGCCTTGAAGCATAGGTATTTTCTGCAAGATTCCCTGATTGGGATGTGCAGGTAGGCTTCCTTTAAATCCAGTGTTGCCAACCAGGCATCTTTGCCTATCATGGGAAGCAACTGGTGAAGAGTTAGCATCTTGAATTTTGGAATTACCGAAAAGGTATTTAGGATAGAGAGATCCAGGATAGGACGCCAGTAGTTGTCTTTTCTGGGTACCAGGAAAAGCCTTGAGTAGAAACCTTGTCCCTTTTCCTCTTCTGGTACAGTCTGAATAGCCTTTAATCTTAAGAGAGAGAGTACTTGCTTTTGAGCCTCTGCCCACTGATTTGGGGGTAGATCCGGCCAACTGTTTGGGTTGGTAGTGTGTGGAAGTGAAATCTGTATCCTTGGGAAACTATGTTTAAAACCCATTTGTCGTGGGTAACGAGTTCCCAGTTTTTTGCTTGCAGAGCAATCTTTCCCCCTAAAGGAGCAGTCAGTTGAGAAGTGCTTGGAAGATTTAAAGTTAAGTCATTGAGACAGCTTACCATAGGGGGGAGTCTTACTGCTCCCCGATTTGGAAGTGGGAGCCCCCCACTTAGTCCTGGGCGTACCCTGGGACTGAAGCCTGGGTGTTCTGCTGGTTCTGGGTTTGAACTGAGAAGGCCTGGAAGAGGCAGAAAAGGACCACTTTTCTGAGGGCCAATGCCTACTAAATCTAGGAGGCTATACTTGTTAGAAATCTTTAACAGTTTGCATAGATTTAGCTTTCTCCTCCATATTTTTAAGAACTTCTTCTGCTTTGTTGCCAAACAGGTGGTCCTGATTTAAGGGAGCATCAAGCAATTTAGTTTTAACATAATCTGGCAAAGATTGCTCCTTAAGCCAAGCATGCCTTCTAAGTACAGACCCGGTGACAGCAGCCCTGCAAGATGCCTCTAATGAATCAAAACCACACTGCAAAGTACGCTTTCCAACTTGTTCAGCAGAATGCATTAAATCCTGTAAATCCTTATTCTCAGCACAATCAGGAATCAACATTATTTTCTGTTTAAGCAATCCAATAATATGCTGCTGATACTTTAATATATGAAACTGACAATTTAAGGCCCTGATGGCCAAGATTGCAGAGGTGTACACCTTCTTACCCCATCTATCCACGGCCCTGGAATCTCTATCAGAGGGGGTAGGATTTTTGGCAGTAGTAGCCTTAATGCCCTTGGGTTCCTATGAAATGGTCTCAGGGTCCGCAGTAGGATTTTTAAAAAGGAATTTATGAGAATCAGGAACTCTAATATCTATCAGGTTTTCTGGGAGCAGGAGCTAAAGAGTCAGGGGCCAAGCTAGATTCCGAAAAGAACACAGAAGGAAACACCCACAAGGGCTGAAAACTGATAAATCAAGATGAACACCACAAAGCACAATCCGGATTCCACAGTAGAGCAACGTTGATTTACTGAAACAAATAACATCCACGACTAAGCGCTTTCGCCAGCAATCTGGCTTCATCAGAGTCATTCATTTCTCCATTACCTATTCCTTATATTGTGTATAAACACATCCCATTGGATCAAATCACATAGCACACACCCACCTACACATTTAAACCACATAATTCTTAAATTTAAAACTATATAAGTCAATATTAATATATAAAAGTATTCAATAATGTTAACTATAAATTAACATCAATTTTGTAGAAAATTTTAAAAAAGACATTTTTGTGTTTAAAACAAAAGTTGTTACTTAATTAATTTGACTATATTTACTTTGTAACAATCTCAGTACTTGTAACCACTGATAGTTTCATCCACTTTCACAGGTTACCATATAATTTCAGTCAAAGTGAATTTTATGTTACAACAGTCATGGATGTTATTTGTTTCAATAAATCAACGTTGCTCTACTGTGGAATCCGGATTGTGCTTTGTGGTGTTCATCTTGATTTATTAGATTCTGAAAAGGCATCATCAACAATGTCCAGCACAGGAGGGATAGCTAAAGGCCTGTGTTGGGGCAGGAGTAAGAAATCTCTAAGCCTCTTTTTAGAATCAGAGTAATTCTGACTTTCCCAGTGAAAATGTTCCCTAAAAGTATGCAAGGTTTCAGCAAAAGAAAAATCCTCTGGGGGTGAAGCAGAGGGAATAGAGTCCTCTACATCAGAATCCACATAGGTAGATAAGGGTAAATCCCGGTCATCAGAGGAGACAGAAATTTCAGAATCCTGATCAGAAGAATCATAAGCAAATTCAGTCCTAGGTCTCTTAGAGGGGGAAGGTTGGCTTCCCCTGATTAAAGTAATAAGGTCTTCGGCTATTCTTATCATTTGTTTTTTAGGCATAGAGGCCTGACCATGCAGTCTGGGCGTCCGTTTCCTAGGCATGGCTCGAGTTTTAGGCCTAGAAGAAGATGTCGTCGGTTTAATATGCAAGTCAGTAGGCCTGAATACACCCTCAGAAGCCAGTGCCTGCACAGCAGCTCCGGACCCATCAAAGGTAGAGACATCCGCAGGTTCTGCAGTTGAAGCATCTCGCGGCATACCAAACTCCGAATGGGTCTCAGTAGAGGCCAGAGAATCTGAAGTAGCGGGTATCAGGTGCTGCGAAAGCGCCTCACTGAGTGCCGGCGAACTGGTGACTAGCTTAGGAGAAGCGTCGTCGGCAGCTTTGGACCTGGACAGCCTGTCTCTGTCTTTATCTTTGCATTTTTTCAGAATGTCGGTAGTCGGGTGGCTTACCAAAGACATATCTGGATAATTGAACAGAGTACCAAAATATTTATTTATTTATTGACATTTGTTAACCGGGTTTGTCCAACTGGGCTTGTGGCCCATTTTCAGTGGAGACCCGAGGAGAAAAGCTCCAGTAATACATTTTAAAACAAGTACAATTTTAAACAATATTGATATAATATCAATTATAGCAAAACGATTCACATATGTTGGGTTACATGCATAAAGTTAAAGTTGCATTAAAAAGAAGCTAAGTAACAATTTTACATTGATATAGTTCAATAGGTCAACAATAAACATTTTTTGTTTGTATAAAATTGTGCAAATGCATAGTTGACACATTGGAGAGAGAGGTGTAATGAGGTACAAGTATGGTCCTTTTGAGGGTACATAAAGGGAAGGAACACTAGGTAGGGTCATGGCAAGGGCAGGTTCTGGAATTGACATAATAAGCTTTTAGTTCATTTTCAAAGTGTGAGGTGTGGGAGAGTGAACGTAAGTCAATCGGGAAGTTTGTTCCAAGCATGGGCAAGGGAGTGTTTGTAGAGTAGTTTGCCTACTGACCTTTTTGGGTGGTAGATATGAAGTAATTGTTGGTTAGACGTACGGAGGGTCCGAGATGGGAGACTAAGGAAGATAGAGATGGAAAGAAGGAGGGTTTATAAAGAATAGAGTGTAGCATATGAAACTGATAAGATAGCAGAAACTGGGGAAGTTCAAGCCATTGAAGAGAGTTTAAAGAAATGCAGTGGTGTGAGTTGTATGGGGAGTTAGTAATGAAAATGGCTGTTTTATGGTAAGTCTGTTGCAGTTTTAGAGTGGAGGCCTGGATATTGGTAAGAACTGGGGCGGCGTATAAGAGGGAGGGGAGGAGGAGTGCCTGGCCCAGGCTAAGTCTAGATTCAGGGGTTAGGAATTTTTTGCTCCGATATAACAATTTACAAACAACGATTTAGAAGCGAAAATGTACCGACGACGAATAGTTTGCGGTTTAAATAAGGCACAAAACCGACAGTGAGGTACGTCGTGGTCAGGGCCTAGGCAAGGAATACAGTACGAATAAAAATCTTTATGAGGTATTTGCTTTCCACAAGAAATACAATAATTGACTTTTACTGACATTGGTTTAGAGCAAGAAAAAGTTTCCCCAATGGGGTACTTAGCTGTAGTTGAAGACTTCGGTTCTGAAACTCGAAAACAAAAATTTCAGGAGTTGGCCGACCGGCACTTGCGAACTGCTTCTGCTTCGGGCACCGCATGGCAAGAAAGACTGATGTAATGGCGTCGGCTGCATGCTTTATACCCCTGACTACCTGACGTCACGGAAGATGAGACAGCAACTGACACAGGACCCAAGACTTTGATAATCAGGCAGACTGAGGGCTACTGCAAGCAGATAACCCAAATGTGATGACTGCAACAGTGAAACACTAAGAACATCCAGGAATGCAACAGTGAATACACTCGAACATCTACATTTATGGTAAGTGTACAGAACTGTACTATGTTCTTTGTGTTTTACTGTTGCAGTCATCACACTTTGGTTGATTCCCAAAGCTGAAGAAACAGGTGGAGGCAGTCAAGAAGCATTGGGGCTATTATGCCCCAGGACCTTGGCTGCAAAGCTTGCGCTTGATTTGGAAAAGATAGGCAGGTGGTAATTCTTGGTGTAGGTACGAACAGAACTCCATGTTGCGGCCTCCAGGGTGTCCCTGGTAGGGGCCCCTCTGAGAAAAGCTGCAGAGGTGGAAATTGCCCTAGTGGAATGTGTTCTGACCCCCTGTGGGGGTGGTTTCCCGTGATGTTTATAACAGAAATGGATACAGTGAACTATCCATTTGGAAATGGTTTGTTTTGATATGGCCTTGCCCTCTGCCCCTGCTGCAAATCTGACTAGTAACTGGTCAGATTTCCTAAAGGGCTTAATCCTATCCAGGTGGAATCTGAGCTGTCTGTGCACATATAAAGAGTGCAGGATCCTTCCCCCCCTTACTTTGAGGTTTAGGGAAAAAGGTGGCAATGAATAAATTGGTTGAGAGCCACACTGGACACCACTTTAGGTATGAAAGTTGGGTTAGTCCTGAGGGAAAACCTGTCAGCATGAAAAATGGTGAAGGGTTCCACAGCCATGAGTGCTTGTAGCTCAGACACTCTTCTAGCTGAAGTGATGGCCAGAAGCAAGGCCATTTTCCAAGAGAGAAGTTTTAACTCTGCTGAAGCTGCAGGCTCAAAGTGGGGTAGCGTGAGCTTTTCTAACACAAAGTTATGGTTCCAAGCAGGGGTAGGGGCTCTTCTGGGTGGCCTCATGTTGTTAGCCCCTCTAAGGAACTGCTTGATGAGGGTGTGTGAAAACAGAGGTGGCTCTGTGCTGTAATGAGCAGAGATGGCAGAGGCATGGATTTTAATAGAAGAGAAGGATAGGCCCCTGTGAAGCAGGTCTGCTAGGTAATTCAGGATGAGAGGTAAGGAGGGGCTGTGCTGGTTCAGCTCCTTTATCCTGGACCCAGCAGCAATACCTTTTCCACTTGTCAGCATAGGATTTTCTAGTGCTGGGTCATCTGGCTTCACGTATAATGTCCAGGACTTGCTGGCTTAGGCTGGCCACTGGAGGAGAGGTCAAGGAATAAGCCAGTCTGCCAGGTTCAGGGTCTGCAATTGTGGATGCAAGAACTCTCCCTTCTGCTGGGTCAGCAGAGTTAGAATCTGTGGGAGGTGCCATGGAGGCAACAGTAACAGACTGTGCAGTAGTGTGTACCAGTGTTGGCGTGGCCAGTCTGGGGCAATCAGGATTGCCCTTGGTCTTTCCTCCCTTATTTTGAGCAACACCCTTGTAAGAAGGGGTATAGGGGGAAATGCATAGATTGAAAGGTGTACCCATTGGAAAGATAGGGCATCCACTTTCCAAGCCTTGCTGTGAGGTTCCCTGGTGCAGAATTTGCTGATCTGGTGGTTGTTGTGGGAGGCAAATAGGTCCACCTTCAGGGTACCCCACTTCTGGGTTACGAGGCTGAAGGTGTTGTGGCTTAATTGCTCAAGTTGTCTGCCAGAGAGTTTTGGTTGCCTGGCAGGAATTGTGCTAGTAGGTGAATCTGCATAGCTGAAGCCCTGTGCCAAAGGGTCATGGCTAGCTTGCTTAGTGGGTAAGAGTGTGTTCCTTCTTGCTTGTTGATGTACCATATCACTGTGGTGTTGTCTGTTTTGATTAGTAGAGGCCCCAGAAACAGTAGGAGTCTAAAAGCTGTCAAAGCTTGCTGAACAGCTAGCATCTCTTTTTGGTTGATGTGCAGATGAATCTGATTTGGGCTCCAGTGGCCCTGAATGCACCTGCCTTCCAGGTGTACACCCCAGGCACAGTCTGATGCGTCTGTGGTTAGGGTCTGGGTGGCTTGGGGCTGTGAAAAGGGAAGTCCCTTGCTGTGGTTGCATGCTGCTGCCCACCAAAGAAAGTCTTTCCTTAGACAAGGTATCATAGGTACCATAGTTTACAGGTCCTGATAATGTTGACACCAAAGGCTTTTTAAGTACCACTGAAGTTTCCTCATATGCAGTCTGGCATATGGAATTAGTAGAATGCAGGCAGCCACGGACTCTAGAGCTTGCCGGATTTTCCTTGTGAATAACTGGGTCCTGGTGGCTAGTTGAGAGAAGTAGCCTGTCAGACAGGCTTGTTTTTCTAGAGTAAGGAATGTCATCTGGGATGTTGTGTCCAGGCTTGCTCCCAGGAATACAATTTTCTGAGTGGGGACTAGTTTGGATTTCTTTTCATTGATAGTGTACCCCAGTGAGGTCAGTACGTCTTTTACAAATCTTAGGTGATGTAACAGCTTTTCCTGACAGTCTGCCTGAATCAGGCAGTCGTCCAAGTAGGGGTAGATTTGAATATTTCTTTGTCTGCAGAAAGCAATGGCTGGAGCCAGGCATTTTGTGAAAACTCTGGGAGCAGTGGACAAGCCAAAGGGAAGTGCAGACAACTGATAATGCATAGATCCTGTCCTGAAACATAGATATTTCCTGCAAGAGTTACTGAGTGGGATGTGTAGTTAGGCCTCTTTTAGGTCTAGAGTGGCTAACCAGGTATCTTTGGATAGCATAGGAAGAAGCTGCTGGAGAATGAGCATTTTGAATTTTGGTACCACCAGGAAGGGGGTGTAGAATGGATAGATCTAGGATTGGGCACCAGGTGCCCTCTTTTCTGGGTACCAGGAAAAGTCTGGAATAGAACCCTTGGCCTATCTGGTCTGCAGGAACAGCCTGAATTGTCCTCATGGAGAGCAAGGAATGAACTTGGTTTTGTGACTCTGCCCACTGGTTTGGAGGAAGATCTAGGAAACCTTCTGGGGTTGGTAGAGTGTGGAAATAAAATTTGTACCCCTGGGACACTATGTTGAGGACCCATCAATCGTTGGTGATGGAAGCCCAGTTTTTTGCATGGGAGGCAAGTTTTCCTCCTAGGGTCACAAGCAGGTGGGCAGAGGTAAGGGGTGGAGTTGAAATGTCATTGTGAATGCTTTCCATAAGGGGGTGGCTTAGCACTCCCTGTTTTAAAAGTGGAGGTACTCCATTGCTTAGATCTCTGCATTCCCTGGGCCTGCTGCCTTGGGGGTCTGCCTCCCCTAAGTCTAGCCTGAGCCAGCCTAGAGGGAGCTGAAAAGGACCAGTGTTTTGAGGGGCAATGCCTACTGAATCTCGGAGGCTGGACTTGCAAAAAATCTTTAACTGTCTGCATAGATTTAGCTTTTTCTTTCATCTTTTTTAAAACCTCTTCTGCCTTGGTGCCAAACAGATTGCCTTTGTTCAGTGGTGCGTCCAATAATTTTGATTTGACATGGTCTGGCAAGGTCTGTTCCTTAAGCCAAGCATGCCTTCTAAGTACAGAACCTGTGACTGCTGTCCTGCAGGATGCTTCTAGAGCATCAAACCCACATTGCAGGGTATGCTTAGTAACTTGGCTTACAGAATGCATAAGCTCCTGTAATTCTTTATTTTCTGCATAATCTGGAAAGGTAAATAATTTTTGTTTAATAAGTTCCATAGTATGTTGCTGATATTTCAGCATGTGGAACTGACAATTTAATGCTCTAATGGCAAGAGTTGCAGAGGTGTATACTTTTTTACCCCATCTGTCTAAAGCTCGGGAATCCCTGTCTGAAGGGGTGGGATTCTTATCTGTGGTTGCTTTTATTCCTTTAGGTCCTTGGGAGATGACCTCTGGGTCAGCAGTAGGATTTTTTAAAAGAAATTTGTGTGAGTTAGGGACTCTGTAATACCTGTCAGGTTTCCTGGGAGCAGGAGGTAGAGTATCAGGAGTTAAACTGGATTCCATGAAAACATCATCCACAACATTCAGAACAGGAGGAATAGCTAGGGGTCTGTGCTGTGGTCATTCTAAAAATTCCCTGAGTCTCTTTTTGGACTGAGGATAATCCTGGCATTCCCAATAGAAATGCTCCGTCAAGGTACATAGGGTTTCACCAAAAGAAAAATCCTCTGGAGGAGAGGCAGAAGGAATGGATACCTCTGCATCTGAATCCTCATAAGCAGATAAGGGCATGTCTTCATAATCAGAAACCTCAGAGTCTTGGTCAGATAAAGCTGCTGGGGAGAAGTCTCTTTTTCTTTTAGAAGGGGTAGGCTGGCTTCCCCTAATCAGCATGATAAGGTCTTCTGCCATTTCAAGCATCTGAGACTAAGGCATGGAAGCAGGTGCTTGAGCTTGGGTCATCGGTTTTTTAGGCATAGTTCATACCCCGGGCTTTAGAAACTCTGTAGTTTTAGAAAGAACTGAAGATGCGAAAGAAGTCGTTGGTTTGTGTCAAATATTGGTATTGCGAAGAACTTCCCCGGAAGCCAGTGCCTGCACAGCGGCTCCGGACCCATCCAAGGTAGAGACATCTGCAGGTTCCGTAGTCAAAGAAGAGTCTTGCAGCATACCAGACTCCGAATGGATCTTGGTAGTGGCCTGCAAATCCATAGAAAGTAAAGTTTTGTACCTACCATAAATGTAGATGTCCGAACAGGATAGCATCTGCAGTCCTAACAAATGGGTTGTCCTGTCGTCAGGCAGCCCTTCGGTCGGCCGGATTCCAAAGTCTGGGTCTGGCCTCGGCTGGTGTCGCACTTCACCCGACGTCATCTCTGCTGGTCTTCGGGTATAAAGGCATCAGCCGACGCCATTTTCCTCAGTGTTTCTTGCCCCAGATGCCAGTTGCCCTCTTGGAAAACTAAATTTTGGATAAATGCCAATGTTTCCAAAAAATAGTAGGCAAACACAAAAAATAAGCATGTATGTACATATATACAAACAAATACACCATAAGAGATCCCCCTCTAGCTAGCTATTAGGAGGGTAAATACCCTAAGAGTACCACAGAGGGAAGGAGGGGGGGTAATCCTGACTGCAGATGCTATCCTGTTCGGACATCTACATTTATGGTAGGTACAAAACTGTACTATGTCCTTCAAGGATGCATCTGCAGTCCTAACAAATGGGTAGAATACCATAGCCAAACTAGGGAGGAGGAAGAAGAATTATGGTGTAGTTAGGATCCCTTGCAATACAGCAGTGGCAAACCCTGCTCAGGATCTAGAGTATAGAGGTAAGTTGTAATGCTTGGCAAATGTATGCACGGAGGTCCAAGTAGCCGCCTCAATAATGTCCTTGGTAGCCACTCCTCGTAAAGAAGCTGTGGTAGTGGCTGTAGCCCTTGTAGAGTGAGGTCTTATGTTCTGTGGAATTTGCTTTCCATGGTAGGAGTAACAGAATCTTATGCAATTTCCTATCCACTTGGAGATTGTCTGTTTGGAAATTGCTTTTCCTTCCCTTCCTGTTGCATAAGCTACTAAAAGCTGGTCAGTTTTCTATTGCCCTTGGTTCTGTCCATGTAGTAGCTTACTGTCTTTGTACATCCAAGGTTTGCCGTTGTCTTTCCCCTGTTCTGTGGATTGGGAAAGAAGGTAGGTAGGTGGATTGCCTGGTTTAGAGACACTCTGGATACCACCTTAGGCATAAATGTAGGATTAGTTCTCATGGACACTCTATCTTGATGGAAGATTAGGAAGGGTTGTACTGCCATTAAGGCCTGTAGTTCGAAACCCTTCTTGCTGAAGTAATTGCCAGTAGGAAAGCAGTTTTCCAAGATAGGTGTTGAAGATCTGCTGTTGCTGCTGGTTCAAATGGAGGAGTGTCAATTTTTCTAGCACAAAGTTCAAGTCCCATGCTGGTAATGGTGGTTTCCTAGGAGGTTTTACATTCTTGATTCCTCTGAGGAACTGCCTGAGTAGAGGATGTGAGAAGACAGGGGATCGAAGCTGTATTCTGCAGAAATAGCTGATGCATGTATCTTGATGGAGGAATAGGACAGGCCTGTATGGAGAAGCTCTGCCAAGTACTCCAGGATGTTAGCAATATCTATCTTTGACACATCTTTTCCTCTTTCAGTACTCCAAATGACAAACCTTTTCCATTTTCCTGCATAGTTCCTTCTTGTTGAAGGTCTGCGGGCCTCAAGGATAATGTCTTTAACCCTTTGGGATAAATCTGGGTTAGTTGCTGTTATGTGATGTTCCAGGCAGTCAGTTGCAGAGTTTTTAGGTTTGGATGCATGATGTTGTAGTCGTTCTGAGTTAACATCAAAGGCATCAGGGGTAGTGTCCACGTTCTCCCCCGAGACATGCTCCTCAGCAATGGATACCAGTGTTGCCTTGGACAATTTGGAGCTATCAGAATTATCCTTGGATGTTCCTCTTTGATTTTCAGTAGTACCTTGTGCATCAAAGGAAGAGGTGGAAATGCATATGCTGTCAGGCCTTTCCAACTGAAGGATAGAGTCTCCACCTTCCATGCAAGTGGGTGGTATGTCCTTGTGCAGAATTTCTTGAGCTGGTGATTGAGTGGGGATGCGAATAGGTCTATTTGTGGCATTCCCCATTTCTTTGTGATGGCCTTGAAGATGTCCGGGTGTAGCATCCATTTGTGAGCATCCGAGGTAGTTCTGCTTAACATGTCTGCTAGGATGTTTTCTTTTCCCGGTACAAATATTGCCTGTAACTGGATGTTGTAGCTCAGAGCCATATTCCAAAGGTCCAGAGTCATTCTGCATAGGGGGTATGAATGAGTGCCTCCCTGTTTGTTGATGTACCACATGACTGTGGTGTTGTCTGTCCTTATCATTAAATGGCCTTCTTTGAGGAATGGTCTGAAATTCTGGATTGCTAGTTTTACTGCCAGCATTTCTTTTTGATATATGTGCAGGTGCAGCTGGTCTGGAGTCCATAATCCTTGTATGCATTTGTCCAGCATGTGTGCCCCCCAACCTAGGTCTGAGGCGTCCGTTGTGATGGTTTGGCTTGCTTGAAAGTTGTGGAAGGGCAAGCCTGGGTTTGACTGGCATGCTTGAGCCCACCACAGGAACTCTTGTTTCAGGCATGGGATTAGTGGGATTTCGGTTTCTAAGCTGTGCCTGTGTTGAGACCATAAATTCTTTAGGTACCACTGTAGCTTTCTCATATGCAGTCTGGCATGGGGGACCAGGATTATGCATGATGCCATGAAGCCCAAGGCCTGCAGTACTTTCCTTGCTGTTAGTTTGTTCTGCTTTGCTAATGCCAAGAAGTAAAGAGGGAGTTGTTCTTGTTTTTCTGCAGTTAGGAATGCCATCTGTTTTACTGTGTCCAATTCCGCACCCAAGAATGTTCTTGTTTGGGATGGTATCAGTCTTGACTTTTTAAATTGACTGTGTATCCCAGGGCTTGTAGTAAGCAAATGACTCTTTGTAAGTCTTTTGTCAGCTTGCTTTTGTTGTCCGCTTGTATCAGGCAGTCGTCCAGGTATGGATAAATTTGGATTCCCTGTAGCCTGCAATGAGCGATTAACTGATGCCAGGCATTTTGTGAATACTCTGGGCGCAGTAGATAAGCCAAAGGGCAATGCTGAGAATTGATAATGCTCTGATCCTGCAAGAAATCTGAGGTATCTTCTGCAATTTGGTCGTATGGGGACGTGCAGGTATGCCTCCTTGAGATCTAGAGTTACCAGCCAACACTCCTTGCCCAGCATGGGAAGAAGTTGCTGTAGGGTCAGCATTTTGAATTTTGGGACAATGATGAATGTGTTTAAGGCGGACAGGTCGAGAATAGGTCTCCATCTTTTCTCTTTTCTTGGTACTAGGAAGAGTCTGGAGTAGAATCCTTTGCCCTGTTCTGTTGGTGGTACTCTTTCCACAGCTCTCATCTTTGTTAATTGAGCTATCTGTTTTAGAGCTTCTGTTTTCTGATTTGGAGGTAGGTTTGGCATTCCGCTTTTTACTGGTAAGATGTGGAAGTGAAACCTGTAGCCTTGGTCTATGGTCTGCAAAATCCACTTGTCTTTTGTGATATAGTGCCAATTTTTTGAAAATAAGGCTAACTTTCCGCCTAAGGGTGCTGCTATTTGTTCCCTGGTAGGCGGTGTCAGAGCCAAGACACTGTGATTGTCCTGTTGCAGTGGCAGTGGTTGTGTCTGTGCCTCGCTGGTTATTGCCTTGCCACTGGCGTCCTCTGTAGGCACCTCCTCTGGATTGATTTCTGCCTCTGGAACGTCTATTCCTGCCTCTCTGAGATTTAGAGGAGTCTGGAAAGGACCAATTTTGGAAGGCCAGTTCCTGCTAAACCTTGGGGGCTGAACCTGTAAGAAATCCTTAACTGTTTGTACAGATTTTGCCTTCTCTTCCATTTTCTTCATTACTTGCTGAGCAGGAGAACCAAATAGACTGGCCTTATCCATAGGAGCATCTAACAGCTTTGCTTTAACATGATCCGGCAAGACCTGTTCTTTCAACCATGCATGCCTTCTTATAACTGTGCCAGTCATGGCTGATCTAAATGAAGCCTCCAGTGCATCATAGCCACATTTTAAAGAATGGTTACTAACCTGCTGAATGTTATTCACCATTTCTAAAACATATTTCTTATCTAAGGAGTCATCAGAGGACAGTTTCTTAGTTAACTGATCAAGCATAAACTCTTGGTATTGGATCATATGAAACTGACAGTTCAAAGCTCTAGCTGAGAGAGTAGCAGAGGTGTAAATTTTTACCCCATCTCTCTAAGGACCTGGATTCCCTTTCAGAAGGGAGGGTTTTTTTTGCTGAGGTCGAAGCTACTGCCTTAGGCCCCTGGGAGATAGTCTCAGGATCTGCAAGTGGGGCCTTGTATAGGTGGTGATGAGTGTCCGGTACCCTGTAAAACCTATCTGGTTTGGCAGGGGCTGGAGGTAAAGTATCAGGAGCAGTGCAAACATCATTAAATGCATCATCCACAACAGGCAGAACTGGAGGTATAGCTAAGGGCCTATGTTGCGGTAAGTGTAGAAAGGTCCTAAGCCTTTTTCTTGAATCTGAGAAATCTTGTCCCTGCCATTGGAATTGCTCTCTCATGGCATGTAAGGTTTCCCCAAAGGAAAATTCCTCTGGTGGAGAGGCAGATGGAATAGATTCTTCAGCATCGGAATCTTCATAAGTAGAAAAGGAGCCTCTGGATGGTCTGTAATGTCTGAGTCATCAGAAGAATCATCTGAGGACACTGGCTCTGGGGGCTCTGCTCTAGGTCTCTTTTCTGGAGGCTGAGAGGCCCTGTCTGGGTGAGATTGGGATCCCCTAATTAAAGAGATGAGATCCTCTGCCAGAGTAAGCATTTGAGAACTGGAACTGGGCCTGTGTGTGGGGGCTTAACAGGCACTGATTTAGCAGTTTTGGCTGCTTTAGCCCTGGCAAAGGCCTTAATAGACATGGCTGCAGGAGGCCTAGCAGCACCACGTGCTGGGGTAGAGACATCCAAAGGGATGGTGTCTGATAATTCTATAGGAATCACATTAGTAGGCAAAACTTCAGAGGCCGATTCAACTAGGGTAGCAGGAGCCTCGGTAGTAGTCATGGATTCGGCTGAAGATTGACCCGTTTGCTCGGTTTCGGCCGAAACCGAGACACTCGTGGTTTGCTTAACCGTGGTTTCGGCCGAAACCGCGGACCACGAGTGTCGGTCTTTTTCTTTGCGTTTTTTAACAATTTGAGAAGTGGGAGGATCCGACGGCATAATGTACGCAAAATCTGAGCCGAAAAACTGTTCAGCAAACTCCGACCAACGCCTAAGCGTTCGTCGGTTGAAGGAAGCACAGGCTAAACAGGCTGCTACGTCGTGGTCTGGGCCTAAACAAGGTAAGCAGTAAGAGTGGAAATCTTTATGAGGTATTTGTTTCCCACAAGTTAAACAGTTATTTACTTTTTCTGACATCGGCTGAGGCAAGAAAGAGTCCCCAACGGGGTACTTAGCTTTTTAGAAGTCTTCGAAGTAGTATTCGGTAGTAGTAATCTCTGGATCTGACCGACCGGCACTTGCGAACAGCTTCTGCTTCGGGCGCCACGCGGCAAGAAAGACTGGGGAAAATGGCGTCGGCTGATGCCTTTATACCCGAAGACCAGCAGAGATGATGTCGGGTGAAGTGCGACACCAGCCGAGGCCAGACCCAGACTTTGGAATCCGGCCGACCGAAGGGCTGCCTGACGACAGGACAACCCATTTGTTAGGACTGCAGATGCATCCTTGAAGGACATGCGGGCATCAGGGGCTGCGAAAGCGCCTCACTGAGTACCAGCGAACTGGCGACTAGCTTAACGGAAGTGTCATTGGCAGTTTTTGACCTGTGCGGTCTGTCTCTGTCTTTATCCTTACATTTTTTCGGAAGATCGGTAGTCAGATGGCTTACCGAAGCCATTTCGGAATACGAAGATCGAGAGGGAAAGTATTTAGCTACGATAAGGGCCCAACAATGTATAGTTCTGGCATTGAATAAAGCACAAAACTGACAGCGAGGAACGTAGTGGTCCGGGCCTAAACAGGTGACACAGTAAGAATGGAAATCTCGGTGTGGTATTTGCTTTCCACAGGCGAGACAATTGTTAACTTTTGCTGACATTGGTTAGAGCAAGAAAAAAGGATCTCCAATGGGGTACTTAGCTTTAGAAGACTTCAACTTCAATTTCGGAAATGAAAACTCAGGTAGTGGCAGACAGGCACTCGTGCGAACTGCTTCTGCTTCGGGCTCCTCGGCAAGAAAGACTGATATAATGGTGTCGGCTGCATGTTTTTATACCACTGACGACCTGATGTCAGTCCTGGAGTGACAGCAACCGACGCAGAAATACTAAGCCTCTGGTATTCTGGCCAACTGAGGGCTACCCCTGGCAGGATAACCCAAGTGTGATGACTGCAATAGTGAAACACGAACATCATGATGCAAATCAGCAAACAGACAGCGAGTCACTCTACACAACTACTGAGAAACGGAAAGAAAAATAAAAACACAATTAACAAAACATACCAAATTGAGAAATGCTAGTTTTAGGTGATTAATCAGGCAACCTTTCTGCACAGTTCTGCAACATCAAACGTTAGCAAAGTTATTTTCACCAACACATAGGTCTACCGCTTTCACCTTTACCATAAAATCAAATGATGGCACAATAATCTCCCCTGACCCCTCTACAAAACTATTAGGTGTCATCATAGACAATAATCTAAAATTTGACCTACATGTTAACCTAACTATCAAAACCATCAATAAAAAACTAGGGTCACTTTACAGAATAAAAGCCTTCCTAACCCCTCCAGCTAAAATTGCCATAGCTCACTCTCACCTTCTTTCAACCCTTCTGTATGCATCCCCTCCACTCTCGAATTTAAACAAGACTGTCCTTAACAAACTCTCAATTTACTACAACCACATTGCCAGGTTTGCCACTGGGCTGCCTTTTAAGACACATCATTGCATCAATCTAAATCAGCTTGGGTGGCTTGAACTACCCAGCCTAATCCAGTATAACCAACTGATTATGGCCTATAAAATCCTCTATAATCCGGACAATACTCCTGCACTTAAAAATATTATCACCCCCTATAACAATCCTAGACCTCTTCGATCCTCTAACAATCTACTAATTCAGACTAGCAAAATGAATAACACAGCCGGTGATTCTCTCTTTGCAAACTCTGTAAGTAGATCCTGGAACTCTCTTCCAGCTGATATTACCTTACTTTCCACCTTAGGTCAATTTAAAACTAGACTCAAACAACATTTGTCACTTAACTGGCTATGTCAATGTATCAAGCCTGGCTAACTCTCTCTAGAATGTGTAAAAATCTGTTAACCAGTTTACTGTATAATTTAATTTAAACCTGACTTGCTCTCAGGGATTAACTGTAACCTGTGGAACTTGCTTACTTATGTAATCTCTGTAAATAGTTTGTAATATGTAAGGCTGGTATTATGTAATGCTGTATCTGCTTACCCTTGGAGCTTTTCTCCATGGGAATCCGCTGAAAATGGACATGCATTCAGTCGGACTATCCCGGTTAACAAATGTAAAATAAATAAAATAAAATAAAGACAATGTGCATATTAAATATCTTGCCAACAGTATGCAGCAGCTCAGCCCTGTTTACATCAGACATTTGTGCAATAAAAATGTAATCTAAAAGGTATACAGTTCAGACAGGGTAAATACCTGAGAGACTGGAGAATAGCATTCATAAAGCATGTGTTCCCCAAGTTCCTGAGACCTGTGGC
This sequence comes from Protopterus annectens, assembly GCF_019279795.1. Classification (NCBI taxonomy): domain Eukaryota; kingdom Metazoa; phylum Chordata; order Ceratodontiformes; family Protopteridae; genus Protopterus; species Protopterus annectens. The sequence goes on from NC_056739.1 coordinate 1,160,912,706, forward strand.
ACAAACAGTAGTGGTGCTTCCCTGCAGGACAGAAGGACAAAAAAAAATATTTCAATTCCTGCTTTTTCACAAAGAGGACAATGAGCACAGCCTCAGAGGCACACCTTCTGTTTCTACCAAGTGCAATGCCACAGGGAAGACCACTTTTACATTACAATCAAGAATTATTGTCATGGACATGTCTCTCCCTCAAGATACAACATACTTTTAAACATTTCACTGCAAATAAAGCATGCTACTATGCTCCCTCTTTCTATGCAATGGTGGAAATATCAGATAAACTATACTGTAAAACAGCCTTTAAGCAAAAAAAAAAAAAAAAAAAAAAAAAAAGATGGTTCACATACTGTCAGATAGCATTCTCTACTAACACCATTGTTCATTTGCCCTACATCTGAAACACATAAAGAAGAGTTTAGAGTAACATATCTAGGCCATCTACTTTTATACTACTACAATTACCTAACTACTTAAAATAGTAGTACATGCCTACAATGAAGAACCTTTTCATACACTACCTGTCTTAAAACAGGGGTGCCGGGCTGTTGAAGGCTGTGGGGGCAGAGGGCAAGAGGGGCACTTAGTGATTTAAAAAGGGCAAACCTTTTAAAGGTATTTACTACTATTACAGGAGCATCAGCGCGATGCAAGCTAAGTTTCATTAAGGATAATTGTGCATAAATTTCTACCACTGGTGAAGCCTATTTTATGTCCACCTAGTATTTTCTACTAATACACACACTATATATATATATATATATATATATATATATATATATATATATATATATATATATATATATATATATGTGTGTATATATATATATATATATATATATATATATATATATATATATGAAAAAGAAAGAGAGCTATACATATTCATATATATATATATATATATATATATATATATATATATATATATATATACATGAACACAAACAAGGCATGGGAAATGACTTTGCACAAAGCACAAATGTGAGTCTTAACACAACAGGATAAAAGACTTTTACACAGTTAAAGGAAAACGCCACCCTAGAAGTAAAAAAATATGTTTTTTTTCAGTCTACCTTTGTTTCCAGACCGATTTTAACACCTCAAAATCACTCTAAGTGCTTTATTTGTAATTTCAGCATGTTTACCACAACATGGCTACCGACAGGAATTGATATCTCAACGTGACCTTCTCCTTCAACTCTTTCTCTTTCCCATAAAGCATTTCAAGTCTTTTTTCTATGACTCATGCCAGACATAAGGAAGTAACTGTGAATTCCCATGTCATTGACATATAATTTGAAGGTGTGACCCACTGTCAGTTTGTACTCCTTCTGTAAGAGGGCTGCTTCTTTTCTGTTGCTAATCACCCTAATTTATGTTTTGCTTAGGGCTTGCTTTACACTATACTTTGAAGTTATCCAGTTGCAGGCAGAGAAGTAGCTAAATTGGAGGCTTTTGTTCTCAGTGTTCTTTTGTAGTCCAACCTGAATTGACAGTCCCTACCCCCACACTACTGCAGAGGTGTTAAAATTGCACCTGACAGCTAGAATACAAAGAAAGGGAATTCCTTCCCCTCTGCCTGCAGTAAGAATTATTTATGTAATCAGTTTGCCAGCAGCAGAAAGATTTATTTAAACAATTTCAATTTAATTTTTTCATAAGTACGTTTCAGAAAATTCTTGATTAGTTCAGTGTGTTTTATTAATAGTGACTTTTGATTTACCCCTAATTATGTCTACAAAACATTATGTAACTTATTTTTTGCTTTCCCATTTCCTTCTGAGGAACAGCTGTCTTGTGACAAGCAGTTTCTGTAATTTACTGACATTCGACTTAGCTCCATATTTTTTTAAATTAAGCGAAACAGTAATTTGCAAACCTGACTCCATGATACTGGCACAGTAAAAGAATGTACTGAAAACTCACTGTATTCTGCAGTCCATGCCATGCAGTGAAAGACTTATTTTTTTGGGAGAGTGGCTACTGTATATTTTGGGAAATCAAGTATCACTCACATTATGCATATAACTGATGCATTTTTTTAACTTACTATCATCATCTCAAATTCCAAAGAAAACTATTTAGCAAATCTCTATTCCTTTATCTGCATTAGTAATTTTCCTTTGACCCACTCCTGCCTTTGTGCATATTTTCAATCATAATGTTAAACTGCTCATCTATTGGGTTGTTAATGTGCAACCGACACACTACTCAGCCAAAGAAAGTTCTTGATATTGTCACATTACAAGTTATGCTATGGTGTCTCTAAAACTAAGAAGGAAATACATAAGACATGCAACACATAGTTCTCAAAGTCAGTGTGCTAAACAGTCACAGCCCTTAAGGCCAAACACAATGCCAGACACACTTGTTATAGGTGACTCCATAGTCAGACACACTGACGTCCCACTCACCAGACTGAACAAGGAAAAGATCACAGTAAGCTGCCTGTCAGGCGCTAGAATCCACCACATAACACAAGCACTCAGGTCACTCCACAGCAAGTACAAGTATGACTCAGTCATTGTCCATGCCGGTGTGAATGACCTGAGACGTACCTCCCTGGACTACATGAAAAGAGACATAGAGGAGCTCTCAGATTATGTAGCCCAGGCCGGTATGACCCTGACCCTGAGCAGTATCCTACCCTCACCAAGAATGATGCCACAATACAGAGACAAAAGGATCAGCTTTAATAATTGGCTTAATTACTGGTGTCATTCTAAGGGGATCCAATGTCTGTCTGCCTGGGATGATACGCTTGACAAGCCACGCTGCTTCGCAAGGGACGGCTTGCACCTGTCACCCCTGGGCTTCCGGATATTGGCAAAGGCTCTTGCCACCCCCATAGTGCCTTTCTTAGGCAAGGCTCAAATGATAAACCTACCGCCCTAGAAAACAAAAATGGAGAAAAACTAAGGGTAATACTGCTCAACCAAGTCTAAACCTCAAGATGCACGCCCTCGAAGCCCTCCTCAGTATGGAGAACATTGATGTCTGTGCTGTGACTGAAACCTGGTTCAAGGCTCCTGAGAGCACCCCAGCACTATCAGGTTATACCTCATATCATGCGTTCCGGCCCCAAAATCCGGACCGAACCACAAAAGGAGGGGGAGTATCCATATTCATAAAGGATACCCACACCTCCAGGTTAGTGGCAACGCACGAAGCATCGGAGACCATCCAGGTGCAATTAACCATAGGTAAAACTGCCCTACATTTTGTAACATGCTACAGATCACCTTCTCAAACTCAGGAAACCCACACAGCCTTCCTGAAGACACTGGAGAGTATGAATGCCTCTCCAAACACCATCATATTGGGTGACTTCAACTACTCAAACATAGACTGGGAACATTACTCAAGCCCCAACACCCTAGCCCAAAGGTTCCTTGAGTTCATAAACTCAAATGCTATGGAACAACTAGTCACCATTCCCACAAGAGGAGAAAATATACTAGACCTGATCATCACAAACATGGGGACAAAATGCTCCACACTGGAAGTATATCCCTCATTGGTGAGATCAGACCATAAATGAATCTCACTGGAGATCCACATCCCGCCCCCACCCCCAGCAAAAAAGACCACAGTGAAGAACTTCTCAAAAGCAAACTTCACACTTCTTAAGACTGGAGTGGTATCCTTCAAGGCGTCCGAGCCAGTGGAAACCACAACCCAACGCTGCTGAAACCCTTACAAATGTCTTCTACGAGCACCTCCAGGAATGTATGGATCAAGCAATCCCTAATAAAATCAAGACCCTTTCCACCAAAGGCAGGCACCCGGTCTGGTGGACTCCAGCCATAAACAAACTCTACAACAAGAGGAGAAAGCTACTACATGACAGAGCAAAATCCCTAAATGGGAAGGCATCTCTGATCAATACTAGCAAAAAACTACGATCACTCATAAAATCATCCAAGGCCAACTTTAAGAGAAAAATCGCTAATGACACAAAAAACAATCATAAAGCCTTCTTTAGCTATGTTAGAAACCTGGGTGGAAACTCCCAGATATGCTCAGAATTAGTCCAAAATGATAAAAATCACTGAACCCACAGACATTGGCAACATACTCGCAGACAGGTTCAGTGCAAATCCCAAAAGGAGAAATATCTATCCCACCAGAGTCTAGCCTCCCAAACATCTCAGATGCCCAGGTGAGAGCTGCTCTCTCTAAAGCAAAAACACAGCATCAATGGGATCGGACGGTGTCCCCGGCTGTGTGCTACCGAACTCAATGAGGAACTAAACCCACACATAAGGCTGCTGTTTAATCTTAGCCTTACTACAGGATACACTCCAAAGAATGGCGACGGCAACTGTGGTCCCACTCCACAAAGGCGGTGCTTCTACGGACCCTGGAAATTACCGCCCATAAGCTTGATGAGCCTTGTCTGCAAAGCTATGGAGAGGATCATAATGGAACTCATAAATAAAGACATTGGGGACCTACAGACACTGGATCCTACCCAATTTGGCTTTGTCAAGGGCAGATCCTGCCTCTTGAACTTGGTCGACTTTTTCGAAACAGTCACTAAGGCCATTGATGAGGGTAAGGCAGTTCACACAGCCTACCTTGACCTAGCAAAAGCAATCGACACAATACCCCACTCGGGCATCATAGAAAAGCTCACCAGCTTAGATGTAAACCCATATGTCACAAGATGGGTTGCAAACTGGCTCAAGGACAGAACACACAGGGTTAGAGTTGATGGTGCCAGTCAGACTCTAAGCCGGTCACGAGCGGTGTCCCACAGGGCTCAGTCCTGGGCCCCCTCTTGTTCAGCATTTATTTTTCTGAAGTGCAGGCAAACATAGGGGATTGTGGCTGACAAAATTTGCAGATGACTGCAAACTGGGCACCATAATTGACACTCCATCAGACACAGACATACTCCAGAAAGGTCTCATAGAAATGGATAACTGGTGCCAGAGCCATGGCCTTAAGCTAAATGCCAAAAAATGTATAGTCATACCCTTTGGGAAAAACAAGGTAACTCCTAATTATCACATAGGTGGTAATCCATTAAACACGGAAGAAGTTATCAGGGACCTGGGGACCCAAGTTGACAGTAACCTCTCTTTTGACACTCACATTGCCAAAGTGGTTAAGAAGACCTTCTACATTGCCCACCTGATCATGAAGGGATTCACATCCAGATCAGGAGAGGTCATTGTACCCCTGTACTCTTCACTTATCAGACCAATGATTGAGTATAATGCCCCATTCGGAATGTACCTTACCCGACACCTGCAGCAGTTGGAAAGACCCCAAAAGTTCCTCATCAAAAGGATAAAGGGGCTCAAACATATGTCATACGATGGCCGACTGAAGAAACTCCAGCTCTATTCAGTCGCATACCGTCTGCTCAGAGGTGATCTGTGCCTGACATACAAGGCCATGTCCAACCCGGAATTAATGGACATGCTCCACCTCAAAAAATCCAAATTCACCAGAGCCACGAGAGCAAGAGACTTAAACCTCAACACGGATATAAATAGGACGTGCTGGAGGGACAGATTCATCACCCAGAGACTCCCTACACTGTGGAACAGAATCCCAGTCCATGTGAGGCAGAGCCCCTCACTGACTCTGTTCAAGAGAAATCTTGACGAGTGGATGGGAGATCGTAGGTTTACCCCGGGAATCATCTCTGTATCACTGCTGGACAGAGGCACAGCAAACTAATGGGTACAGTATTCTCATCCTAAGGGGTGGTGAAAGCCACACACACTCTGGCTAGGCTTATAAATGCCCTAGGGCAGATAGCCTAGTATGAACCTATGAACCTAAATCTGTGAATTTTGCATGAGACATCAGTTAGGAGGCTTACAACCTTCAGTAACATGAGGACAGCAGCATCCAATTCTCAGCTGTACTAACTAAACTTTGGAATCATAGAAAAGCTCAGTAAGCTAGGCACCAACCCCTATATCACTAGGTGGGTTGCAAACTGGCTCACAGATGTAACCCATAGAAATCAGAACGTGTATTAATTCATTCAGTGAGTCATTTTTATTTATTTAGCTGGAAGTATCCAACTGGGAAGAATCTACTTTCCCTGGAGTCATGAGGAGAAAAGCTCTCAATGTGACTCTTTTTATACAAAGAGCACAGTACAGTACAAAGCAATAAATCAATAACGCAAAGTAAATACAAGCATTTATGCGAACTAGTGTAGTATATAAGGGTGTATAAGGGAGGTAGATAGATACTGTAGAACACTGCAGTGGTGGTGCTGCGGTAGCATTGTCGCCTCACAGAAAAACGGTGTTCTGTTCGATTCTCAGCTAGAGCGTCTTCTGTGTGGAGACATGCATGAATGAGTGTACCTTCGTTGAAGGTTGTGCGTCAGGGCTGGCAACTCGACATGTAAAAATCTACTGCCAATCATTAGCGGACCGGAGTTCCGCTGTGGCGACCCCTAACCGGAAAAAGCCGAAAGACACAAAGTACAGTTGTGTACACTTACCATAAATGTAGATGTCCGAGTGTCTTCACTGTTGCAGTCATGACTGTAGGGTTCTCCCCTGCCGGCAGGCAGTCCTCGGTCGGCCAGAATCCCAAAGTCTGGGTCAAGTCGGCTGCTCAGCCATGCTCCCTGACGTCAGAGCGCCAGGAGTACAAAGCTGACAGCCGACGCCATGTTCTCCAGTTTTTCTTGACCCAGATGTCAGGTGTTCCAAAATGAGTAAGATCCCATACCCTTTGCAAATACACCTCAGAAGAAGGGTGAAGAAGGGAACCACACAAAAGAAAAAATAAGAGGGGACAGGAGGGAGGGTAACCCAGACTGCAACAGTGAAGACACTCGAACATCTACATTTATGGTAAGTGTATACAACTGTACTATGTTCATCGTGTTTCACTGTTGCAGTCATGACTGTAGGGTTGAATCCCAAAGCAGAATAAAAGGGAGGTGGTCAAAGTAGAGGAGGCGGCTAAAAGGCCCTGCAAGACTGCAGAAGCAAAGCCTGCCCTAGACTTAGAGTAGAGAGGTAGATTGTAGTGCTTAGAAAAAGTATGCACTGAACTCCAAGTTGCAGCTTCCAAAACGTCTTTGGTAGGAACTCCCCTGAGGAAGGCAGCTGAAGTGGCAGCAGCTCTGGTAGAATGAGTCCTTATACTCCCTGGGATTTGCTTTCCATGGTATGAATAGCAAAATCTGATTCCATGAGCAATCCATTTAGAAATGGTCTGTTTTGAAATGGCTTTACCTTGGGAACTTGAAGCATAAGAAACAAACAATTGCTCTGATTTCCTGATGTCCTTGGTTCTGTCCAGGTAAAAACGTAGTTGTCTGTGTACATCCAAGGAATGCAAGATCCTTTCCCCCTTATTTTGAGGAGTGGGGAAAAAAGCTGGCAAGTGAATAGTTTGATTTAAAGCCACTTTGGAAACCACCTTAGGCATGAAAGTAGGATTAGTCCTTAAAGACACCCTGTCTTGATGAAAAATAATATAAGGTTCCACAGCCATGAGAGCTTGCAACTCCAAAACTCTCCTGGCAGAGGTCAGAGCTAACAGGATGGCTGTCTTCCAAGATAAAAACTTGATGTCAGATGTGGCAGCAGGCTCAAAAGGAGGTAAGGTGAGTTTTTCCAAAACATAGTTGAGATCCCAAGCAGGAATGGGTGGAGATCTAGGGGGCCTTAAGTTCTTAGCTCCTCTGAGAAACTGTCTCATGAGCAGGTGGGAAAAGATTGGAGGGTCTGTATTATAATAAGCAGAAATAGCAGACACATGTATCTTTATGGAAGAGAAAGAAAGACCCTTATGTAAGAGGTCTGTCAGGTAAAGTAAAATCAGAGGAATGTTAGGAATAAGAGGATCTGAATCCTGAGCCTGCATCCAGGAGCAAAATCTTTTCCATTTTCCTGCATAAGATTTTCTAGTGCTAGGACGTCTGGCTTCTAAAATGACATCCATAACCTGCTTGGGTAGGAGAGAATGAATCATAGACAGTACAGTTTTGTACCTACCATAAATGTAGATGTCCGATAGGCATGCATCTGCAGTCCTTACAAATGGGTTGTCCTGTCGTCAGGCAGCCCTTCGGTCGGCCGGATTCCAAAGTCTGGGTCTGGCCTCGGCTGGTGTCACACTTCACCCGACGTCATAGCGGCAGTTCTTCGGGTATAAAGGCATCAGCCGACGCCATTTTCCTCAGTGTTTCTTGCCCCAGATGCCAGGAGCCCTCTAGGAAGGCTAAATTTGGATAAATGCAAATGGTTCCAAATAGTAGAGAGCAAACAAAAAATAAGCATGCATGTACATATATACAAACAAATACACCATAATAGATTCCCCCAGCTAGCTACAAGATGGGCAAATACCCTAGGAGTACCACAGAGGGGAAGGAGGGTGGGCAATCCTGACTGCAGATGCATGCCTATCGGACATCTACATTTATGGTAGGTACAAAACTGTACTATGTCCTTCAAGGATGCATCTGCAGTCCTTACAAATGGGTAGAATACCATAGCCAAACTGGGGGAGGAGGAGAAATAAGATTATGGTGTAGTTAAGATCCCTTGCAAAACAGCAGTGGCAAAACCTGCTTGGGATCTGGAGTAAAAAGGTAAATTATAATGCTTGGCAAATGTATGCACGGAGCTCCAAGTAGCAGCCTCTAAAATGTCCTTGGTAGCCACTCCTCGTAAGAAAGCTGTGGTAGTGGCTGTAGCCCTTGTAGAGTGAGGCCTGATGTTTTCTGGAGTTTTCTTCCCATGGTAGGAGTAACAAAATCTAATGCAATTTCCTATCCACTTAGAGATTGTCTGTTTTGAAATTGCTTTTCCTTCCATTCCTGTCGCATATGCTACCAGTAGCTGGTCAGTCTTTCTATTGCTCTTGGTCCTGTCCAGGTAGTAGCGTAATTGTCTATGTACATCCAAGGTATGCAACAGTCTTTCTCCCCTGTTCTGTGGGTTGGGGAAGAAAGTTGGTAGGTGGATAGCTTGATTTATAGATACCCTGGAGACCACCTTTGGCATAAAAGAAGGATTAGTTCTCATGGACACTATCTTGATGGAAGATCAGGAAGGGCTGTACTGCCATTAATGCCTGTAGCTCAGATACCCTTCTTGCTGAAGTGATTGCAAGCAGGAAAGCAGTTTTCCATGATAAGTACTGTAATTCTGCTGTTGCTGCTGGCTCGAAAGGAGGGAGTGTCAACTTTTCTAGCACAAAGTTCAAGTCCCATGCTGGCAATGGTGGCTTTCTAGGTGGCTTTACATTTTTAATCCCTCTCAGAAACTGCCTGAGCAGAGGATGTGAGAAGACTGGAGGATCCAAGTTGTATTCTGCTGAAATAGCTGATGCATGAATCTTTATGGAAGAACAGGACAGGCCGTTGTGGAAGAGCTCTGCCAAGTATTCCAGGATGTTAGCTATGTTTACCAGTGACACATTCTCTCCTTTTGCAGTACTCCACATGAGATATCTTTTCCATTTTGCTGAATAATTTTTTCTTGTTGAGGGTCTGCGAGCCTCCAACATAATGTCTTTTACCCTTTGAGATAAATCTGGCTTATTTGGTCTTATGCAATGTTCCAGGCAGCCAGCTGCAGTGTTTTCAGGTTTGGATGCAGGGTTTTGAAGTTGTTCTGTGTTAACAGCAAGGGAACTAGGGGCAGAGGCCATATTTGTTCCCGAGACATGCTCCTCAGTAATGGGTACCAATGTTACCTTGGCCAGACTGGAGCTATCAGGATGATCCTTGGACGGTCCTTCTTTGATCTTCAATAGCACCTTGTGCATCAAAGGAAGAGGTGGGAATGCATATGCTGTCAGGTTTTTCCAACTGAAAGATAGGGAGTCCACTTTCCAAGCAAGTGGGTGGTACGTCCTTGTGCAGAATTTTTTCAGTTGGTGATTGTGTGGGGATGCAAATAAGTCTATTTCTGGTAGTCCCCATTTCCCTGTAATGGTTTTGAAGATGTCCGGATGCAGCATCCATTCGTGGGCATCCGTGGTAGTTCTGCTTAGGATGTCTGCTAGTATATTTTCTTTTCCTGGCACAAAAATTGCTTGAAGCTGAATGTTGAAGCTCAGTGCCACATTCCAGAGGTCCATTGCCATCCGGCATAGAGGGTATGAATGTGTGCCTCCCTGTTTGTTGATGTACCACATAACTGTGGTGTTGTCCGTCCTTATCAGCAGTTGACCCTGTCGAAGAAATGGTCTGAATGCCTGAATTGCCAGTTTTACTGCCAGCATTTCCTTTTGATTTATGTGTAGGTGCAGCTGGTCTTGAGTCCATAAGCCTTGTATGCACTTGTCCAGCATGTGCGCCCCCCAACCAAGGTCTGAGGCGTCTGTTGTGATGGTCTGGCTTGGTTGAGTGCTGTGGAAGGGCAGTCCCTTGTTTGATTGACAAGCCTGAGCCGACCATTGGAATTCTTGTTTCAGGCATGGAATTATTGGAATCTGGGTTTCTAGGCTGTGCTTGTGCTGAGACCATAAATTCCTTAGGTACCACTGTAACTTCCTCATATGTAGTCTGGCATGTGGAATCAATATTATGCAGGATGCCATGTAACCGAGAGCTTGCAGGACTTTTCTTGCTGTTAGCTGGTTCTGCTTTGTTAATACCATGAAGTAGAGAGGGAGTTGCTCCTGTTTTTCTACTGTCAGGAATGCCATTTGTTTTGATGTGTCCAAATCTGCACCCAAGAAGGTTATCCTTTGGGATGGTATCAGCCTTGACTTTTTTATATTGACTGTGTATCCCAGGGCTTGTAGTAGATGAATGACCCTTTCCAAATCTTTTGTTAATTTGTTTTTGTTGTCCGCTTGTAACAGGCAGTCGTCCAGGTAAGGATAAATTTGAATTCCCTGAAGCCTGCAATGAGCAATTACTGATGCCAGGCATTTCGTGAATACTCTCGGCAGTAGATAAGCCAAAGGGCAATGCTGAGAATTGATAATGCTCTGATCCTGCAAGAAATCTGAGGTATCTTCTGCAATTTGGTCGTATGGGGACGTGCAGGTATGCCTCCTTGAGATCTAGAGTTACCAGCCAAGACTCCTTGCCCAGCATGGGAAGAAGCTGCTGTAGGGTCAGCATTTTGAATTTTGGAACAATGAGGTATGTGTTTAAAGCGGACAGGTCGAGAATAGGTCTCCATTGGTTTTCTTTTCTTGGTACCAGGAAGAGTCTGGAGTAAAATCCTTGTCCTTGTTCCATAGATGGTACCCTTTCTATAGCTCTCATCCTTAGTACGTGAGTTTTTTGTTCTAGAGCTTCTGTCTTCTGATTTGGAGGTAGGTTTGGCATTCCTCTCTTCCTTGGTAGAGTATGGAAGTGAAACCTGTAACCTTGGTCTATTGTCTGTAAAATCCATTTGTCTCCTGTGATGTAATGCCAGTTTACTGAAAATAAGGCTAGCTTCCCGCCTAAGGGTGCTTCTAGTTGTTCCCTGGTAGGCGGTGCCAGAGCCAAGTCACTGTGATTGTCCTGTGGAAGTGGTGGTGGCTGGATCTGTGGCTGTACCTCGCTGGTTGTTAGCCTGCCACTGACGTCCCCTGTAGGCACCTCTGGATTGACCCCTGCCTCTTGAGCGCCTATTCCTGCCTCTCGGAGCTCGGAGGTGTCTGGAAAGGACCAATTCTTGGAAGGCCAGTTCCTGCTAAACCTTGGAGGTTGGACCTGCAAGAAATCCTTGACTGTCTGAACAGATTTTGCTTTCTCTTCCACCTTCTTCAGCACCTGCTGCGCAGGGGAGCCAAACAAATTGAGCTTATCCATGGGAGCATCTAGGAGCTTTGATTTAACATGGTCTGGTAAGGACTGCTCTTTCAACCATGCATGTCTTCTGATCACTGTGCCAGTCATGGCTGATCTAAAGGAAGCCTCCAGTGCATCATAGCCGCATTTTAAGGAATGATTACTGACCTGCTGAATGTTATGTACCATTTCCTGTACAGATTTTTTGTCTAATGGTTCATCCGAGGACAGTTTTTTTTTTTTTTTTTTAGTTAATTGGTCTAACAAATTCCTGATACTGAATCATGTGGAATTGACAGTTCAAGGCCCTAGCTGAAAGAGTAGCAGAAGTGTAAACTTTTTTACCCCATCTCTCTAAGGCCCTAGATTCCCTTTCAGAGGGGAAGGGGTTTTTGGTAGAAGAAGCTGCTACAGCCTTGGGTCCCTGGGAGATAGTTTCGGGATCTGCAAAAGGGGCCTTATACAAATGATAATGTGTGTCCGGAACCCTGTAGTACCTATCGGGCTTAGCAGGGGCCGGAGGAAGAGAATCAGGAGCAGTACAAGCATCATTAAAAGCATCATCCACCACAGTAAGTACTGGAGGAATGGCTAAAGGCCTATGCTGTGGCAAATGCAAAAAGGTTCTAAGCCTTTTCCTAGAGTCTGAAAAATCCTGGCCCTGGCATTGAAATTGTTCCCTCATATCATGCAAGGTTTCCCCAAAAGAAAATTCCTCAGGCGGAGAGACAGAAGGAATGGAGTCTTCTGCATCAGAGTCCTCATAAGGAGAAAAGGGGCCCTCTGGAGGGTTTGAATTATCTGACTCATCAGAGGATCCATCTGAAGAAACTGGCTCAGGGGGCTCTACTCTAGTCCTCTTCTCTGGAGGTGGGTGAGAGGCCCTGTCTGGATGTGGTTGGGATCCCCGGATCAAAGAAATGAGATCCTCTGCTAGACTAAGCATTTGTGAACTGGAACTAGGCCTGTGAGAGGGGGTCTTAGCAGGCACCGATTTGGTAGATTTTGCTGCTTTAGCCCTGGCAAAGGCCTTAATAGACATGGATGCAGGAGGCCTAGCAGCTCCACGTGCAGGGGTAGAAATATCCAAAGGGATAGTATCAGATAAATCCTGCGAACCTGCAAGAGCAGGTGGGATTTCAGTAGCAGATTCAGCCAGGTTGGATGAGGCCTCGGTAAGTGGCAAGCTTTCGGCCGAAGGAAGAACCGTGGACTCGGTTTCAGACGAAACCGAGACACTCGCGGTTGGCTTAACCGCGGTTTCGGCCGAAACCGCGGACCGCGAGTGTCGGTCCTTTTCCTTGCGTTTTTAGAAATTTGCGTAGTCTGAGTATCCGACGGCATAATCTAAGCAAAATCGGAGCCGAAAAACTCTTCAGCAAATTCCGACCGACGTCTAAGCGTCCGTCGGTTGAAAGAAGCACAGGCTAGACAAGCTGCTACGTCGTGGTCTGGGCCTAAACAAGGTAAGCAGTAAGAGTGGAAATCTTTATGAGGTATTTGTTTCCCACAAGTTAAACAGTTATTCACTTTTTCTGACATCGGCTGAGGCAAGAAAGAGTCCCCAACGGGGTACTTAGCTTTTTAGAAGTCTTCGGTACTTGTAGAAGTAATCTCTGGTTCTGACCGACCGGCACTTGCGAACAGCTTTTGCTTCGGGCGCCACGCGGCAAGAAAGACTGGGGAAAATGGCGTCGGCTGATGCCTTTATACCCGAAGAAATGCCGCTATGACGTCAGGTGAAGTGCGACACCAGCCGAGGCCAGACCCAGACTTTGGAATCCGGCCGACCGAAGGGCTGCCTGATGACAGGACAACCCATTTGTAAGGACTGCAGATGCATCCTTGAAGGACATCCTGGATTAACCAGGCCGCCAGGCTGAGAGTTTTGACATGGGGGTGCAGAACCTGACCCTGGTGTTGGGACAAAAGGTTCGGAGTCTGTGGTAAAACCCAAGGGGGCTCCAGAGAAAGGTTTTTCAGTGTTGGGTACCAAAACTGCAGAGGCCAATTTGGGGCCAGCAAGATTATCATCTTGGGCTTGTCCTGTTTGATCTTTAATAACACCCGTGGAAGAAGAGGTAGAGGCGGGAAGGCATACCCAGAGAGGTTTCTCCAACTGAATGATAGTGCATCCACTTTCCAAGCTAGTTCGTGGAATGTCCTGGTGCAAAAAATCTGTAGTTGATGACTGAGGTGGGATGCAAAGAGGTCTATGTGAGGACATCCCCAGACTGCTGTAATCATCTTGAATATTTCGGTGTCCAGCATCCATTTGTGTGGGTCCGACAGGTTTCTGCTCAGACTGTCTGCCAGGAAGTTTTGCTTCCCTGGTAGAAACTGAGCTAGAAGGTCCAGTTTGCAAGCTAGAGCTGTGTTCCATAGATTCATGGCTAGTCTGCAAAGGGGATAGGAATGAGATCCCCCTTGCTTGTTTATGTACCACATAACTGTGGTGTTGTCTGTCCGTATCAGTAGTTGTCCTGGTTGTAGAAGATTCCTGAAGGCCAAGAGAGCGTTCTGAACGGCTAACATTTCCTTTAAATTGATATGCAGGTGCTTCCGATCCTTTGTCCAAAGGCCCTGCAGACAGTTGCCCTGAAAATGGGCTCCCCATGCATAATCTGAAGTGTCCGTGGTTAGTATCTGAGTGGCTGGAGGCAGACTGAAGGGTTTTCCTTTGTTTAGAGTACATGCCTTGGACCACCAAAGGAATTCCTTTTGAAGACAAGGCAGGACAGTGATCTGTATGTCTAAACTGTGGCAATGCCGAGACCATACACTTTTTAGGTACCACTGTATTTTCCTCATATGTAGTCTTGCATATGGTACGACAAGGATGCAGGAGGCCATGTAACCCAAAGCCTGCAGGAATTTCCTTGCAGATAGCTGAGTTAATGTTGCCAAGGTTTTGAAAGTTGAAGCCAGCTGTAATTGTTTTTCGTATGTCAGAAATGCCATCTGGGTTGTTCTGTTTAGAAGAGCACCCAGAAAAGTTATCTGTTGTGAGGGTGTCAAATTTGACTTTTTTATGTTTACAGTGAATCCCAGGAACTTGAGAAGATTCTGAACAAATTCTAGATGCTGGAGTAAGACATCCTTGCTGTCTGCCTGAATAACACAGTCGTCCAGATAAGGGTAAATTTGAATTCCCATGAATCTGCAATAAGCCACTACTGGAGCCAGGCATTTGGTGAAGACCCTGGGTGCAGTAGACAATCCAAAGGGCAGCACAGAGAATTGATAGTGCCTTGATCCGGCCTTGAACCCGAGGTATTTTCTAAATTCCTGCCTGATGGGAATGTGTAAATATGCCTCCTTTAAATCCAAAGTTACCATCCAGGCATTTTTGGTGAGCATTGGAAGTAGCTGCTGTAGAGTAAGCATCTTGAATTTTGGTATCTCGAGAAAAGTGTTCAAGACTGACAGATCCAGAATGGGCCTCCATGAATTTTGCTTTCTGGGGACTAGAAAGAGCCTTGAGTAAAAACCTTGTCCCATCTCTGAAAGTGGAACCAGCTCTATGGCTTTCATAGCCAAGAGAGCTTCCACCTGGTTTAAGGCCTCTAACCATTGATGTTTTGGAAGATCTGGCCATCCGCTTGGTCTTGGTAGGGTATGAAAATGGAATTTGTAACCTCTTGAAACCACATCCAGAACCCACTTGTCTTGGGTTATACGAGTCCAATTTAGGTGAAAAAGAGAAAGTTTTCCTCCGAGAGGGGCTTCCAGGCAAGAAGTTCCTGCAGCCCAACAGAGGGAGTCATTGAGTCTGTTTTCTATGAGCTTGCGACCTGTCCTCTCCCCCCCCTAGGGGTGGAAGCAGTCCACTGTCTTGGTCTATAAGAGGCTTGCGTTTGAGGCCTTCCTCGGGAGAGTCTGTATCTATCCCTCTGAGGCCTGTCTGAATTGGGAAAGGACCAATTTTTTGCAGGCCAATTCCTACTAAATCTGGGTGGCTGTACTTGTAAGAAATCTTTAACCGTTTGCATGGATTTTGCCTTGTCCTCCATCTTCTTTATCACCTCTTCAGCTTTAGATCCAAACAAAACATTATGCTGAACTGGAGCATCCAATAATTTAGCTTTTACTTGATCTGGCAAGTTTTGTTCCTTTAACCACGCATGCCTTCTAATGACTGTGCCAGAGGCAGCAGCCCTAACAAGAAGCCTCCAAGGCATCAAATCCACAGTGTAAACCATGCTTCCCAACTTGTTCAGTGGCATGCATTAAGTCATGTAATTCCTTATCATCTGCACAGGCGGAAATGGAAGTTAGCTTTTGTTTTAAAACAGACAGAAGAAATTGCTGGTATTTCAGCATATGAAACTGACAGTTTAAAGCCCTAATAGATAAAGTAGCAGAAGTGTACACTTTTTTGCCCCATCTTTTTAAAGATCTGGAATCCTTCTCAGTGGGAATGGGGTTTTTAGCAGAAGCGGCCTTAACCCCCTTAGGACCCTGAAAAATGGTTTCAGGATCAGCAGTAGGATTCTTGCATAAAAACTGGTGGGAATCAGGAACCCTATAATATCTGTCTGGCTTAACAGGAGCAGGAGGAAGAGAGTCAGGAGTTAAGTTAGCCTCCGAAAAAGCATCATCCACAATATCCAAAATAGGAGGAATAGCCAGGGGTCTATGTTGGGGAAGAAGAAGAAAATCCCTTGGTCTTTTCTTAGATTCCGAGTACTCCTGTCCTTCCCAGTGAAAATGTTCCCTCATTTCATGCAAAGTTTCCCCAAAAGAGAAATCCTCAGGGGAGAAGCTGAAGGAATGGATTCCTCAGCATCAGAATCCTCATAAGGAGAGAAAGAATATTCCTGGTCAGAAGAAGAAAAGTACAGTTTTGTACCTACCATAAATGTAGATGTCCAATAGGTATGCATCTGCAGTCATAACATATGGGTTGTCCTGCCTCAGGCAGCACTTCGGTCGGCCGGATTCCAAAGTCTGGGTCTGGCCTCGGCTGATGTTGCACTTTCCCCGACGTCAGAGTGTCTGGGGTATAAAAGCATCAGCCGACGCCATTTTCCTCAGTTTTTCTTGCCCCAGATGCCAGGTGCCCTCTAGGAAGGCTAAATTTGGATAAAGGCTGAAAAGTTCCAAACATTTGCAAATTATATACATATATAAACAAACAAACAAATACACCATAACAGATTCCCCCAGCTAGCTGAAAGAGGGGTAAGCACCCTAGGAATACCACAGAGGGGAAGGAGGGTGGGTAATCCTGACTGCAGATGCATACCTATCGGACATCTACATTTATGGTAGGTACAAAACTGTACTATGTCCTTCAAGGATGCATCTGCAGTCATAACATATGGGTAGAATACCATAGCCAATCTGGGGGAGGAGGTACTAAGAGAATTATGGGGTAGTTAAGATCCCCTGCAGTACTGCAGTTGCAAACCCTGCTCGGGATCTGGAGTATAAAGGTAGATTGTAATGCTTGGCAAATGTATGCACGGAGCTCCAAGTAGCAGCTTCTAAAATGTCCTTGGTAGCCACCCCTCGTAGGAAAGCTGTAGTGGTGGCTGTGGCCCTTGTGGAGTGAGGCCTGATATTTTCAGGAACTGTCTTTCCATGAAAGGAGTAGCAAAAACGAATGCAATTTCCTATCCATTTTGAAATTGTCTGTTTGGAAATTGCTCTTCCTTGCACCCCAGTTGCATATGCTACAAAAAGTTGATCAGTTTTTCTGTTAGTTTTAGTTCTGTCCAAATAGTAGCGTAGTTGTCTGTGTATATCCAAGGTGTGCAAAAGCTTTTCCCCTTTGTTCTGTGGTTTAGGGAAGAACGTAGGCAAGTGAATAGCTTGGTTCAAGGATACCCTAGATACCACCTTTGGCATGAAAGTAGGATTGGTTCTCAGTGACACTCTATCCTGGTGAAAGATAAGAAAAGGCTGCACTGCCATTAATGCCTGTAACTCAGATACTCTTCTTGCTGAAGTGATTGCCAGAAGGAATGCAGTTTTCCAAGATAAAAACTGGAGGTCTGCTGATGCTGCTGGTTCAAAAGGAGGTAGTGTCAGTTTTTCCAGCACAAAATTGAGATACCATGCAGGTAGGGGGGGTCTTCTTGGAGGTTTAACATTTTTGATCCCTCTCAAAAATTGTCTGAGAAGAGGGTCTGAGAAGGTAGGTGGATCCATATTGTATTCTGCTGAAATTGCTGAAGCATGAATCTTAATGGATGAATAAGACAGGCCATTGTGGAACAATTCTGCTAAGTATTCTAGGATGTGTGCTAGGTTTGCCACTGTGACATCTGTGCCCTTTGATGTGCTCCAAATGAGAAATCTCTTCCATTTAGCTGAGTATGTCTTTCTTGTGGAAGGTCTGCGAGCCTCCAGGATAATGTCCTTCACCCTCCGAGATAAAACGGTTTGGTTGGGCTTTAAGGAATTTTCCAGGCAGTTAGCTGCAATGTTTTCAAGTTGGGATGCAGGGTCTTGAAATTTTTCTGCGTTAGAAGAAGAGGCCATGAGTTTGCCTGAGACATGCTTCTCAATAGCGGGTACCAATGTTGTCTTGGCCAGTCCGGAGCTATTAGTATGACTTTTGGCTGTTCCTCCCTGATCTTCAGTAGAACCTTGTACATCAATGGGAGAGGTGGAAAGGCATATACTGTTAGGGCATTCCAACTGAAAGAGAGAGAGTCCACCCTCCAGGCTTGTGGGTGGTATGTCCTTGAGCAGAATTTCTTCAGTTGGTGGTTGAGTGGGGAGGCAAACAGATCTATCTCTGGGATTCCCCATTTCTTTATGAGTTTGAAGATGTCTGGATGCAGCATCCATTCGTGTGCATCCATGGTAGTTCTGCTTAAGCTGTCTGCTAGTGTATTCTCTTTTCCTGGTACGAATTTGGCCTGCAGCTGGATATTGAGATTCAGGCATAGGTTCCACAGATTCATAGCCATCCGGCATAGAGGGTAGGAATGAGTGCCTCCCTGTTTGTTTATGTACCACATGACCGTGGTGTTGTCTGTCCGCATTAACAGATGCCCTTGCTGGAGGAAGGGTCTGAATGCCTCGATTGCATGCCTTACTGCCAGCATTTCCTTTTGGTTTATGTGCATGCTTAGCTGCCCTTGAGGCCATAGGCCTTGGATACTTTTGTCCTCCATGTGTGCTCCCCATCCTCGGTCTGAGGCGTCCGTGGTGATGGTCTGCCTTGTTTTTGGTTTGTTGAAAGGCAACCCTCTGTTGGACTGGCAGGCCTGAGCCCACCACAGGAATTCCTTTTGAAGCCATGGAATGATTTGTATCATGGTTTCTAGACTGTGACTGTGTTGAGACCATACATTCCTTAGGTACCATTGTAATTTCCTCATATGCAACCTGGCCTGCGGAATTAAAATTATGCAGGATGCCATGTAACCCAGGGCCTGCAGGACTTTCTTTGCAGTAAGCTGAGTTTGTCTTGTCAGAGCCATGAAGTAATCTGGCAGTTGTTTTTGTTTTTCTTCTGTGAGAAAAGCCATCTGAGTGATTGTGTCCAGATCTGCACCCAAAAAGGTTATCCTTTGGGATGGTACTAGTCTTGACTTTTGGATGTTGACTGTATATCCCAAGGTTTGTAGCAGGTGTATGGCATAGGCCAAGTCCTTTAACAATGTTTTCTTGTTGTCCGCTTGTATTAGGCAGTTGTCCAGGTATGGATAAATTTGAATTCCCTGAAGTCTGCAGTGTGCAATTACTGATGCCAGGCATTTCGTGAATACTCTGGGCGCAGTAGATAAGCCAAAGGGCAATGCTGAGAATTGATAATGCTCTGATCCTGCAAGAAATCTGAGGGGTCTTCTGCAATCTGCTCGGATAGGGACGTGCAGGTATGCCTCCTTGAGATCTAGAGTCACCAGCCAAGACTCCTTGCCCAACATGGGAAGAAGTTGCTGTAGGGTCAGCATTTTGAATTTTGGCACAATGAGATAAGTGTTCAGTGCGGACAGGTCGAGTATAGGCCTCCATTGGTTTTCTTTTCTTGGCACAAGAATAGTCTGGAGTAAAATCCTTGGCCTTGTTCTGTAGATGGTACCCTTTCTATAGCTTTCATCTGAAGTAACTTGCTGATTTGTCTTAAAGCCTCTGCCTTCTGGTTTGGTGGAAGGTTTGGCATTCCGCCTCTTTTTGGTAAAGTATGGAAGTGAAACCTGTATCCTTTGTCTATTATTTGCAATGTCCATGTATCCTTTGTAATGCAATGCCAGTTTTTCGAGAATAAAGCCAGCTTTCCGCCCAAGGGTGCTTCCAGTTGATCCCTGGTAGGCGGAATCAGAGTCAAGTCATTGGGTCTGTCCTGTAGTAGTGGCAGTAGTTGTAGCTGTTGCACTACTCCTCTGGTTGGCAGGCTGCCACTGACGGCCTCTGTAGGGGCCCTTGGATTGACCTCTGCCTCTAGGGTGCCTGTTTCTGCCTCTCTGTGCTCTGGAGGAGTCTGGAAACGACCAATTCTTTGTAGGCCAGTTTCTGCTGAACCTCGGAGGTTGAACTTGCAGGAAATCTTTATCTGTTTGCACAGATTTTGCTTTTTCTTCAACCTTCTTTAGAATCTCCTGTGCAGGGGAGCCAAATAAATGTTGTTTCTCCATTGGAGCATCAAGGAGTTTAGCCTTGACATGGTCTGGCAAAGATTGCTCCTTCAGCCAGGCATGCCTACGAATTACTGCCCCAGTCATAGCTGATCTAAATGAAGCCTCCAGTGCATCATAGCCACATTTTAAGAAATGATTACTGACCTGTTGTGAGTTGTGTACCAAATCCTGAAGGGATTTACGGTCTAAGGGTTCAGGTGAAGAAAGTTTCTTATTTAGCTGATCTAACAAAAATTCTTGGTACTGTATCATATGGAATTGACAGTTTAATGCCCTGGCAGAAAGAGTAGCAGATGTATAAACCTTTTTCCCCATCTCTAATGCTCTAGACTCTCTTTCAGAGGGTAGGGGATTTTGGCAGTAGCGCTGCAACCCCTTTAGGGCCCTGAGAAATGGTTTCTGGGTCTGCAGCATGGGCTTTATACAGGTGGAAGTGAGAATCCGGGACCCTGTAATATCTGTCAGGTTTGGCGGGGGCCGGAGGAAGTGAATCAGGTGCAGTACTGACATCATTGTACACATCATCAATTACAGTTAGAACCGGAGGTATAGCTAAGGGCCTATGCTGGGGCAAATGCAAAAGGTCCTTAATCTTTTTCTAGAATCAGAGAAATCCTGACCCTGCCATTGAAAGTGTTCTCTCATGGAGTGTAAAGTCTCCCCAAAGGAAAATTCTTCGGGGGGGAGGCCGAAGGGATAGATTCTTCTGCATCTGAATCCTCATAAGGCGAGTAGGCCCCTTCCTGGTGGTCTGACAAATCAGATCCATCCGTGGAGTAATCTGAGGAGTGAGGTTCAGAGGGGTCAGTCCTGGGTCTTTTGTCTGGAGGAGGTTGGGAGGCCCTGTCTGGGTGAGGTTGGGAACCCCTAATTAAGGAGATAAGGTCCTCAGCAAGACTGAGGATCTGAGAACTAGAGAAAGGCCTCTGGGATGTAGATTTGGCAGGCAAAGCTTTTGAAAGTTTGGCAGCTTTAGCCCTGGAGAAGGCCTTAATAGACATAGAAGCTGGGGGCCTAGCTGCCCCACGTGCAGGGGTAGAAATGTCCAAAGGTATGGTGTCGGACAAATCCTGAACACTAGCTTCGGTAGGTAGTTCTGAAGCCGACTCAGCCAGGGCCTCTCTGGCCTCGGTGGTCGGAGGTATGGTTTCGGTAGTAGGAATAGCCGTGGACTCGGTTTCAGCCAAAACAGAGACACTCGCGGTAGGCCTAGCCGTGGTTTCAGCCGAAACCGCGGGCCGCGAGTGTCGGTCCTTTTCCTTGCGTTTTTTGACCATATGCGAAGTCGGAGTCTCCGACGGCATTTTATAAGCAAAAGCGGTTCCAAAAAACTCTTCTGCAAACTCCGACCGACGTCTAAGAGTCCGTCGGTTGAAGAAGGCACAGGCTAAACAAGCTGATACGTCGTGGTCTGGGCCTAAGCAAGGAAGGCAGTAAGAATGGAAATCCTCATGAGGTATTTGTTTCCCACAAGTTAAACAATTATTTACTTTGTCTGACATCGGCTGAGGCAAGAAAGAGTCCCCAACGGGGTACTTGGCTTTTTTCGAAGTCTTTGGTAGCTGAAATCTCTGGATCTGACCGAACGGCACTTGCGAACAGCTTCTGCTTCGGGCACCGCGCGGCAAGAAAGACTGAGGAAAATGGCGTCAGCTGATGCTTTTATACCCCAGACACTCTGATGTCGGGGAAAGTGCGACATCAGCCGAGGCCAGACCCAGACTTTGGAATCCGGCC
Organism: Protopterus annectens; assembly: GCF_019279795.1. NCBI lineage: Eukaryota > Metazoa > Chordata > Ceratodontiformes > Protopteridae > Protopterus > Protopterus annectens. The sequence continues at coordinate 1,160,934,777 of NC_056739.1, forward strand.
GACCGAAGGGCTGCCCGAGGCAGGACAACCCATATGTTATGACTGCAGATGCATCCTTGAAGGACATCTGAAGAAACAGAAGTCTGATCAGAGGAGTCATAATACACTTCCTGCCTTGGCCTTTTATCTGGAGGGGGATGTGAACCCCTAATCATAGTAAGTAAGACCTCCGCCATCTTAAGTAACTGTTTCTGAGACTTGGGTACCAGATCAGAAGAGGCCTGTGCTACAGTCTTTACCTTTGTCTTTGGCTTTGCCTTTATTAGAAGCTGAGTAGGCCTGAAAACCCCTTTGGAAGCCGGTACCTGCACAGCAGCTCTGGACCCATCCGAAGGAGCATTGTCCGAAGGTCCTGCAACAGAAATATTCAAAGGCCTAGTTGGCTCCTCATGGGAGTCCGTTTCGGCTATCGGTTCCGAAATGATCGACAACAAGGGCTGCAAAAGCGCCTCACTGATGACGGCCGAACCTGAAGCTGGCTCTGCTTGTACAATATCGTCTGATTTGGACCTCGGAGGCCTATCTTTATCCTTGCGTCATTTGTGAACTCCGGTAGCCGGAACCGTATCCGACGCCATTTTGTAATTAAAACACCTACCGAAGTAATGAAATGCAAAATCGTACCTTCGTTTAATCGTACGTTGATTGAATCTAGCACAAAACTGACAACTAGCTACGTCGTGGTCAGGGCCTAAGCAAGGAATATAGTAAGAATGAAAATCCTTATGAGGTATTTGCTTCCCACATGAAATACAATTATTAACTTTTTCTGAAATCGGACTGGAGCAAGAAAAAAGTTTCAACGGGTACTTAGCTTTGAGTAGGAGAAGAAAGTCTTCGGACTGAAGTACGTTTAGAAAAAATTGTCAGGAGTCAGCCGACCGGCACCTGCGAACTGCTATCACCGCACGGCAAGAAAGACTGGAGAACATGGCGTCGGCTGTCAGCTTTGTACTCCTGGCGCTCTGATGTCAGGGAGCATGGCTGAGCAGCCGACGCCGGACCCAGACTTTGGGATTCTGGCTGACCGAGGACTGCCTGCCGGCAGGGGAGAACCCTATAGTCATGACTGCAACAGTGAAACACGATGAACATCAACAAGATAGATACTGTAGAACAAGTTTACGAAAAGGCCCAGTATGAGTAAATCAAGATTGTGGAAAAACAGAAACATTTGGTGAGGATGCTGATTTATACAGACAATAAGAACCTTTGAATGTTTAGTGGTATGTTCATATAAACATTAAGGATCTAGATAAGGAGACTGAAAGAAGAGGCTGCCATGGCTTAGTCTGCAGCTCACAACTTGCCAGATTCCTCTCTCTAATTTGTTTTGATTTCCTTGATGAGACTATGCTAACTTTTTTGAGCACCCTACATTTAACTCAAAAGTAAAGGAAAAAGTGCAGCACAAGAAAAATACAACATTCAAACAAGGGAAGGAAGCTAATATGGTAAATAAAGTTTAGAAAGAGCAAGAAACTTCGGACAACATACTAATACGACCGAACCCAGAGTCCGCCTTGCAAAACCAGGAAACGCCCTTACATAAATATTTGCAAACCTCCTTTTACCAGGACACCATTAGAGGTTCATCACCAGGAGAATCCAGGGCCTCAAAAATCAACCATAGACAGATAGGCTTAAAAGCCCTATTTCTCAACAGATGCAGCAAATTTAATGGCTGATAAATTCAGGTCTGAACTTACCCTGCTTTCCTCGCCCAGACACCTCTCAGGAAATACCACCAACTACAGGTCCCTCAGCTATCAGTAAGGAACATGTCCTCAATGCGTTCTTCAAAGCCAAAGCACTGCAACAATTGTACCTGAATGCCAAGTGCTACTGTTATGCCTCTGATAAGGGAGTGCCATCCCTGGACTTGGGAAACTACCGATCCATAAGCTTAACTAATCTCATACGTACAGCCATGGAAAGAATAATCACTGACACAATAAACAACAACAGAAAACCTTCTAGCCTTCTATACAACCCAGTTTGGTTTGTTCAAGTGCAGGACATACCTACTTAACCTGGTGGATTTTTTTGGAGTAGGTCACCAAAGCAATGGATGAGGGCAAAATGGTGCATACTGTCTCCTTGACTTGGCCAAAGCATTCAACACAGCTCCCCTTTGTAGACATGCTTATGAAACTAGGTATAGACCTCCTATGTGACTCACTGGGTACCCATCAGGCTCACAGATAGGACAAAGTCAGGACAGCTGAGTCTATATCCACAAAAAAGCCAGCCGCTAGTGGAATTTTCCAGGGCTCACTGCTGGGGCCACTTCTTTTTTGATGTCTACTTCTCTGAAGTCAAGGACTATATCAAAGGCTTCTGGCTGACCAAGTTTGGAGATGATTACAAACTAAGCAGAATCATAGAATCAACCAATGACACAAATATCCCATAGGAAAGCCAGACACATGCTAATCAGTGGTGCATGAATCACAGTCTAAAACACAATAAAACTGCAGAATAGTATCTTTCAGAAAGACGACCAGCCCTGGAAATTACTACATTGATAATACACCCCTAACAGTTAACACTCTGGTCAGGGATTTGGGAATACATATAGACAGTGACTAGGCCTTTGACTACCATGTGTCTGACTGTAGTACGAAATTCATTCTGTGTTGCTCAACCTGTATGCTCGAGTATGCTATCCAGGTCCAAAGATATCACTGGTCCAATAAGAGCGGAGTACAGCGGAACTATCAGTGAGTACTTGAGTAGGCACATGCAACATCTGAAGCATCCTCAGAAGTTCCTTTCAAAAAGAATATATGATGTAGAAAACATGTCATATGCAGACCACCTCCAAGCCTTTTCCCTGTACTTGGTGTCCTACACATTGGTGAGGGGTGATGCATGCCTGACCTCCAAAGCGGTCTCTGATCCAGCCGTTATGGACCTTTTGCACATATATAAAACAAATAGCATCAGAAACACCTGATGTAGGGTCCTGAACCTAGTCTGCAACTTAAATAAGACATGTTGGAGGGACAGGTACATGTCTCAAGACTACCCTTATCAGGAATAGGCTTCCCATCCATGTGAAGCAGAGCTCCTGCTTGCACGTAGTCTTGGACAACTTGGGTCAGTGGATGGATAATTGTCAATTTAACTCTGGTCTGCTACCTATATCCCTATTAGAAAGAGGAAGCTTGTAAGTGCTTGAATACTCACTTCCAAGTTATAATCTCTGTAAAAGGAGTTATATTATAACCTGGCAAACATATTTTGGAATCATAGTTTAGCTTAAAAAGACCTTTCAGGATAGTTAGACGAGTAATCACCTATGAACCTGTGTTGCCTTCTCAGTAACTACTGATGAACATAAAGTTTGTGTTAAAGGTCTATCAATGGCAGGTGGAGTAATCCAAAATGGCAGAAGGAGTTACAAATATAAGTTTCTAACCTGATGAATCAACAGTATACATATGTCAAAACAGTATTTGTGTGTTTAACCAGAAATCTGCATACTTCATAAGTAATGGCCATACTCTGCTAACATGCTTCTGACCTAGTCAAGAACATGTACTGATAGAAAAAGTGGGGAGAAATGTTTATTTATTTTACTTTTGTTTACCGAGACAGTCCGACTGGAACTAGGTCCATTTACAGCGGAGGCCCGGGGAGAAAAGCTCCACAACAAACAATTTTATACAGTGGTATATATACAATCAAAAGATATTTCATACAATAGTTCTTTCCAGGCAGGCTTACATTACACATAGTGGACCCTGGATGTCGGTATTTGGGAAAGAAAAAAAAAATCAAGTACTTATGAACATGCTGGGAATGGCGGAAGAGTCTGCAGCAGTACATGATTTGTATTAATATTATCAAAATATACAAATAAACTAACAACAAAATGAAGGGATTTATCCCCAACAGTGCAGGAACTTAAAATGGTTGATTTATGGTCCAGACACTATAATCAGAAGTATAATTCCTCATCTGTGGTAGAGTCTTTATTGTGTGGCCTTCATTACGTGGGTGTACTATGATTGACTATAGGCATAGCACTCTGGTGCATACAGGGACACAGAAAAGAACAGCAAAGTAGAATATTTCATAAAGAACCTGAAAGCTCTATAAACATCACCCCAGCAGCACTGCATACTGGTGCTGATCGTACCATCATGTACCACTACTAGCCAAGACTGTGCGGATCATAGCACATGGAAAGTTTTGGAAAAAAGCATCAAGACATTTATACCAGATAAATCCCCTAAGCAGATAAAAAAAACAAAACAAACAACAAAAAAGTATCAAGACAGTTATACAGGAGACATCATCTAAGCAGCTGCAACCAGGACACTACAGAGATCTGAAAATTTCAGCCATTAGAAATAAAGAATTTTAGTCCACTGGAGGATGGCTTCATCATGACACACAGACTAATGCAAAACATCTTATTCTATCAACATGAACTCGGGCAGGAACGTGCAGCACCATCAGGCACCCTATTCAAACAAAGCCTGAGTACCGGCTTCGGTCCTAGCCAAGTGGAGGACAGCTACTTTCATTCCTTTGCACAAAGGTGGAGTGCACACTGACCAGGAAATTATAGACCCATCAGCCTAACTAGCCTGATCTGCAAAGCCATGGAGCTCATTACCAAGGAAGTACAGTTTTGTACCTACCATAAATGTAGATGTCCGATAGATATGCAACTGCGGTCATAACATATGGGTTGTCCTGCCTCAGGCAGCCCTCGGTCGGCCGAATTCCAAAGTCTGGGTCCAGCGTCGGCTGGTGTCGCCTCCTCTCCGACGTCACAACGGCTGGAGTATAAAGGCATCGGCCGACGCCATCTTCTTCAGTGTTTCTTGCCCCAGATGTCAGGTGCCCACTTAGGAAGGCTAAATTTTGTAAATGGATAAAAAATAATCCCAAGCATGCACAACAGTAATAAACAGATACACCATAGGAGATACCCCCAGCTAAAGGGAAGAGGGGTAGTGACCCAAAAAGAAGGATACAGAGGGGTAGGAGGGTGGGAAAATCCGACTGCAGTTGCATATCTATCGGACATCTACATTTATGGTAGGTACAAAACTGTACTATGTCCTTCAAGAATGCAACTGCAGTCATAACATATGGGTTGAATACCATAGCCAAGCTGGGGGTGGAAGGAACTATGATAAGGATGGTGTGTAGCTATAATCCCCTGCAGGACTGCCGAAGCAAAACCTGCTCGGGATCTGGAGTATAATGGTAGAGTGGTAGTGCTTGGTAAATGTATGCACGGAGCTCCATGTAGCAGCCTCTAAAATGTCCTTTGTTGCCACTCCTCTTAGGAAAGCTGTGGAAGTGGCTATAGCTCTGGTGGAGTGTGGCCTAATATTGGCTGGCACACCTTTTCCATGAAAAGAATAGCAAAATCTGATGCAATGTCCAATCCATTTTGAAATTGTTTGTTTGGAGATTGCCTTTTCCTGTACTCCAGCATCATAAGCTACAAACAGCTGGTCAGACATTCTGGTGGTCTTAGTTCTGTCCAAGTAGTAGCGTAGTTGTCTGTGTATGTCCAAAGTATGCAGTAGTTTTCCCCCCCTATTTTGAGGATTGGGGAAGAATGTAGGCAGATGAATTGCTTGATTTAGAGACACCCTGGAAATAACTTTTGGCATGAATGTAGGATTTGTTCTTAGGGAGACTCTGTCTTGATGAAAAATGAGGAAGGGGGGCAATGCCATGAGTGCCTGTATCTCCGAAACTCTTCTTGCAGAAGTGACTGCCAATAAGAAGGCCATCTTCCATGAAAGGAATTGCATTTCTGAGGATGCTGCTGGCTCAAAGGGAGGAAGAGTTAGTTTTTCCAACACATAGCTGAGGTCCCATGCAGGTACTGGTTGTTTTCTGGGAGGTTTGATATTCTTTATCCCTCTTAAAAACTGTCTTAGCAGAGGATGCGAAAACACTGGAGGGTCACAGTTGTATTTTGCTGAGATTGCTGAGGCATGAATCTTTATTGAGGAGTATGAGAGCCCAGTATGAAACAGCTCTGCCAAGTATTCCAATATCTGAGGAATACTCAGTAGTTCTGTGTCCTGACCCTTTTTGGCATTCCAGATGCTGAATCTTTTCCACTTGGCTGAATAGGTTTTTCTGGTGGAAGGTCTGCGTGCTTCCAGCAAGATCTCTTGAACAGATTTGGAAAGAGAGCTAGGTGTTGAAGTCATGGAAGTCTCCAGGCTGTCAGATGCAATGTTTTCAGGTCTTGATGTACAGTCCTGTAATTGTGTTGCGTTAGGAGCAGGGGCCATAGGGTCAGAGGCCATGGTTTGGTCCGAGTTATGGTCAATAGCAGAGGGTACCAATGTTGCCTCGGCCAGTCTGGTGCTATCAAGATGCCTGTTGGTTGTTCTGCCTTTATTTTCAGTATCACCTTTGTCAGCAAAGGCTGAGGGGGGATGCATAAATTTTTAGAGAATTCCAGCTGAAGGAGAAGGCATCCGTCTTCCAAGCTAGAGGGTGATGAGTCCTTGTGAAGAACTTTTCCAGGTGATGATTTAGGTGGGAAGCAAAAAGATCTACATCCGGTATTCCCCATGTCCTTGTCAGTTGAGAAAAAATGTGAGGGTGCAACATCCATTCGTGTGGATCCATGAAGTTTCTGCTCAGATTGTCCGCCAGTACATTGTCCTTGCCTGGTACGAACTGGGATTGTAAGTGTATCTTCAGGCTCAGGGATTTTTCCCAGAGAAGCATTGTTAGTCTGCAGAGGGGATAAGAATGCGTGCCTCCCTGCTTGTTTATGTACCACATGACAGTGGTGTTGTCTGTCCTTATTAGCAAATGTCCTTCTTGTAGTGATTTTTCGAAAGTCTCGATGGCATGTATCACTGCCAACATCTCTTTTTGGTTTATGTGCAGATGTCTTTCCTTTGGCGTCCATAGGCCTTGAATGCATCTGCCCTCCATGTGCACCCCCCATCCATGGTCTGAGGCATCTGTTGTAATCATTTGGCCTGCTTGAGGTCTGTTGAAAGACATGCCTTTTAGTTGACTGGCTTGAGCCCACCATAGAAATTCCTTCTGCAGGCATGGAATAAGTGGGATTATGTCCTCTAGGCTGTTGCTGTGTTGAGACCATAAGTTTTTTAAATACCATTGCAGCTTTCTCATATGAAGTCTTGCCAAAGGTATCAGAAGAATACAAGATGCCATGAAACCCAGGGCCTGCAATATTTTCCTTGCAGTCAGCTGGGAAAGCTTTGCTAGGCCTTTGAAGTACTCTGGTAAATGCTGCTGTTTTTCCTCTGTGAGGTAGGCCATTTGTGTTTCCGTGTCCAGTTTGGCTCCTAGGAATGTAAGCTGTTGGGATGGTAGTAATTTTGACTTTTGAATGTTGACTGTGTATCCCAAGGCCTGCAGTAGATGCATGACATAGTCCAAATGCCCTTTTAAGGTTTGTTTGTTGTCTGCTTGTATGAGTCAGTCGTCCAAGTAGGGGTATATTTGAATCCCCTGCTGTCTGCAGTGTGCCACTACTGATGCCAGGCATTTCGTGAACACTCTGGGCGCAGTAGACAAGCCAAACATCAATGCTGAGAATTGATAATGCTCTGTTCCTGCAAGAAATCTGAGGTATCTTCTGCAGCTTTGTCTGATTGGGACATGCAGGTATGCCTCCTTGAGGTCCAGAGTGACCAGCCAAGACCCCTTGCCCAGCATGGGAAGAAGCTGCTGTAACGTCAGCATTTTGAACTTTGGCACAATAAGAAAGGTGTTTAGATTTGACAAGTCCAGTATGGGTCTCCATTTGTTTTCTTTTCTTGGAACAAGGAACAGTCTTGAATAAAATCCCTGGCCTTGCTCCTGAGGAGGAACCCTTTCTATTGCTTTTATACTTAATAGCTTGGAAACTTGAGAGAGTGCCTCTGCGCTTTGATGATGTGGCAGGCTTGGCATGCCTTGTCTCATTGGTAATGTGTGGAAGTGGAATCTGTAGCCCTTGTTTATCAAATACAGAATCCAATTGTCTTTGGTTAAGATATGCCAGTTTTGTGAGAATAAGCCTACTTTTCCGCCCAAAGGTGCTTCTCTTTGAACCTTTGTAGGCGGTATGAAAGTGAAGTCATTGTGATTGTCCCTGTGGTGCATCTGAACTGTCTGTGCCACTTCTTTGGTTTGGAGGTTGCCATTGGCGGCCCCTGTAAGATCCTCGGTGTTGTCCCCTACCCCTGGCTCGTCTGCGTTTTCCCCTTTGAAACTTGTCAGAGCCGGGGAAGGACCAATTCTTTGAGGGCCAGTTTCTGCTGAATCTGGGTGGCTGAACCTGAAGGAAATCCTTTACTGTCTGTACTGACTTTGCTTTTTCCTCTATGGATTTCAACACATCTTGTGCAGTAGCACCAAAAAGCTTTTGTTTCTCCAAAGGTGCATCCAGTAACTTTACTTTAACATGGTCAGGCAAAGATTGATCCTTCAACCAAGCATGTCTACGTATTACAGCCCCAGTCATAGCTGCCCTACATGAAGCTTCCAGTGCATAACCACACTGCAGAAAATGGTTATTAACCTGCTGAGTGCTATGCATATGATCCTGCAGTGCCTTTTTATCAATAGGCTCAGAAGAGGCTACCTTTTTCTGTAAATCATCCAGGAGAAAATCTTGGTACTGAAACATGTGAAAAAGGCAGTTAAGAGACCTCATGGCTAGGGTAGTGGAGGTGTACACTTTTTTACCCCATCTCTCCAGGGACCTAGCTTCTCTGTCAGCTGGCAGTGGGTTTTTGGCAGAGGAGGAAGCCACTCCCTTGGGGCCCTGTGAAATAGTTTCTAGATCCACAGAGTGGGCCTTAAAGAGGTGCTTGTGAGTGTCAGGGACCCTATAATATCTGTCCGGCTTGACAGGAGCAGGGGGAAGAGAGTCAGGGTTGGCACTGGAGTCAGAGAATACATCATCCAAAACATCCATAACTGGAGGGATAGCCAGAGGTCTGTGCTGGGGGAGCTTGAGGAAAGTACGAAGCCTTTTCCTGGAGTCAGAGAATTCCTGACCCTGCCATTGAAAATGTTCTCTCATGGAATGCAGAACTTCCCCAAATGAGAAATCCTCTGGAGGGGAGGCTGAGGGAATAGATTCCTCAGCATCAGAGTCCTCGTAGGCCTGGAAGGGTTCTTCTTGAGTGTCAGAGAGCTTAGAATCCCCAGAGGCTTCATCCGAGGAGAGGTCGTCCGCCTGCTCAGTTCTAGGCCTTTTCTCTGCAGGTGGCTAAGAACCCCTGTCCGGATGAGGCTGAGACCCCCTGATAAGGGAAATAAGATCTGCAGCCAGAGACATGATCTGCTTATCAGAGGAAGGGGCCTGGGCAGGCTTAGGATGGGCCTTGGCCTGACTGGCAGCCTTAGCACGTGCAAAGGCCTTGATGGACATGGAAACAGGAGGCCTAGTATCCCCACGTGCAGGCGTTAACTTGTCCACTGGAATGGTGTCGGGTAGATCCAGAACTTCGGTTTCCGGAGGAAAATCAACAACCGGCACCGGAGAGGTCTCCGAGACCGAAGGTCGTGTTAGCGCTGTGTCGTCGGCCTGAAGCGGTAGATTCACCACTTCCGAAGGAGCCGGAGCGCTAGTAGAGGGTTTAGGAGAAACATCAGTAGTGGACGCGGGCCGAGGATGTCGGTCCCGGTCCTTGCGTTTTTTAGCAGATTTGGTTGTCGGTTGATCCGACGGCATGATATACGCAAAGGATTCACCGAAGTCCTCAGCGAATTCTGCCCGGCGCCTGAGAGTGCGCTTATTAAAGCAGGCACAGGCAGCACAGGCCGAGACGTCGTGGTCTGGGCCCAGGCAGGGAAGGCAGAGAGAATGGAAGTCCTTATGAGGTATTTGTTTACCACAAGACAAACAATTATTAACTTTCTCAATTTGTTCTGACATCGGCTGAGGCAAGAATAAATGTTCCCCAACGGGGTACTTAGCTTTTAGATGATTTCGGTACTGAAAACACAGGAGCTGACCGACCGGCACTTGCGAACTGCTTCTGCTTCGGGCACCGCGCGGCAAGAAAGACTGGAGAAGATGGCGTCGGCCGATGCCTTTATACTCCAGCCGTTGTGACGTCAGAGAGGAGGCGACACCAGCCGACGCCGGACCCAGACTTTGGAATTCGGCCGACCGAGGGCTGCCTGAGGCAGGACAACCCATATGTTATGACTGCAGTTGCATTCTTGAAGGACATCATTGGCAACATCCAGACACTTGATCTGACATAGTTTGGTTTTGTCAAGGGGAGGTTCAAGCCTGTTAAATTTGGTGGACTTCTTTGAGACAGTCACCAAGGACATAGACGAGGGGAAGGCTGTGCACACCACATACCTTGACCTCCCCAAGACCTTCGATAACTGGATGGAGAACAGAAAATACACCCCTGGGATTCCACCTATGTTCCCGCTGGACAGTGGCATAGGGTGCTGACTTGTTGCAACATGGGCTAAATTCTTGGGTAGGCTTGTAAGGGCCTCAGGGCCAATACCCTAGTAACTTCCTATGATGCTATGCTCATTTCGATTCTTCATATATTACTGTGAATGGAGCTTCAGCAGCCTAGCCTGATCATCACCAAACTGCAGTATGTCCACACCAAAACTTGAGTAATGTCCACTGTTGTGTCCAGGCACCAGGTGTACTGGAGTTCCATGACATCTTTCTGTGGTGCAGTTTTGGGACCCCCGAGTTAACTATTTTAATTAACGGGATATAGGGACCAAATTAGACTGTATGAGGTATGGGTTGCTTTGTCTCATGAAAAAAACAAAACTAAAACATTGTGAATCCCCCACAGCTACAGCAAAGGGATTTGACATCCTGGGTAACAAAGACATTTGCTGACCCCCCCCCCCCCACACACACACACATACACACACACTCGCATATTATAAAAAGTACAGTTTAGAGATCCTTACAAAGAAATGCAATCATTATGTACTAAACCTATTTTCATACCAACATCCTTCAGATATTAAACCAATATCCCATATCAGCTGCTTATTGTGTAACATATAGACTGTCAGCTCAAGCTTCTGTTCTTTTTTAAAGGTACTACCTTTAAAAAAATAATCAGTTTGACAGTCATGTCTCCATATAATGTGTACCACATGATCCCTTAATTACAGGTTATAAGCCCCCTTACATGTTGACACCTGAATCAGGTACTGTCATCACACCTTCCTTCTAGCTGCACTGAAAAATATCTGAAACAAACTACATCTGGTGAGGAGAGTAGGACTCGTATCTCTCAACTGCACAGATTTTGGCAGAATGTCCAGTTTTTTAGCCATATTTTTGGTTTCTTGTTCATAAAAATTCCACTTGTTTGACAAATCACTGTGATTATATTAAAACTAAAGTCACTAAATAATGACATGCATTTGAGTTTCAAACTTCATATCCTTCAGAAAATACATGGTATCACAAATCCTGTTATTCTAGCAACTTTTTAAGTTTATCATAAGAATATTTAAAATTTGTCCCTATTTTTGTGCCTCCCCCCCCATTATGTCAGGCTCCCCCCCCCCCATATTTGTGGCATTGTCCAGATTTTGGGTTGTAAGAGGTTGAGAGTTGTGGTATGATCCAGCACCACACCCCCTCAGCAAGAGCTACTGAAAAAAAAAAAAAAATCAAGGACTTCACTGTAATAAGCCGATCAATACATTGTAAGCGATCGTCTTATTACAGTTCTATGTATAGCCCACTGCTCTTAGTTGCAGTGGCCGATGCAAACTTTAAATGGAAAAAAAAAAAGAGAATGGTGCACTTTCTTGCAGACTAAACAAATGGTTAGATGCATGTACCCCCCTCCCATCTCTCATACACACGCAGACATTCTGCTTCCAGACACACCATTCATTTTCTCAACCATTGGGAACTCTCTTGGTCATATACACTCACAGACACAGTCTGTTCAGCACACACACACACACACACACACACACACACACACACACACACACACACACACACACACACACACACACACACACACACACACACACACACACACACACACACACACACACACACACACACACACACACACACACACACTGTTCAGTATCCCAAACATTGCTTAGTCTCTCTCATACACACGCATGCAAACCCTATTCTGCATTCACACAGGCACACACACTGCTTTTACACATGCACTTGCATTCTTTCTCTCCTGCATTACTTTCTCTCATTCACGCATACACAGCATGTTATGCATTCACACAGACACACACATTGCTTTCTCGCACGCACTATTCATTCTCTCATGCATCGCTCTCTGCCATATACACACACACTCTTCTGCATTCACACATTCAGACATTCATCTCTGTCTCATACACAACACATGCTTACACAGTCTCTTCTGCATTCACACACGCAGACATTCAGCTTTAACACTCGCACTGTTCATTCTCTCATGCATCGCTAACTCTCTCACACACACATACAGTCTCTTCTGCATTCACACACACACAGACATTCTGGCTTCACGCATGCATTCACGAACCCACATACAATCAGGAGAAACACATACATACACACAGCAAAACACCACCTGAAAACCACTCGACTCTACAGCTTTTTGCAGGAACGTCCATATTGTCCTACAAGTTGGGGGCAAAAGTTGATAGTTACGAAACTATTGGCAGCACCACACCTCCTCAGCAAGAGCACCGCAAAAAAAAAAGAAAAAAGGAACTTCAGTGTAACACTGATCGACTTATTACATTTAGATCTATATGGCGCATCTAAATGGCTGAAAAAAATTAGTGAAAGGATAAAACGGCGCAGATAAATGTCAGTGGCAGAAGCATTTAGTGAAAAGAGGAAATGACTCAAAAGAAAAAAAATAGTGGATGCTCCTTCCTTCCGGCACACTAAACAGATGCATGGCAGAACTATTGGCAGCACCACACCTCCTCAGAGCCCAGGAAAAATAAAAAGGAGTTGAGTGCAATAAGCCACTCGATACATTGTAAGCGATTGGCTTATTACAGTTAGATCTATACCGGGCAGCTAAATGGATGAACCAAGTAGTGAAAGGATTATATAAAAAAAAAAAAAAAAAAAAGTAATGGATGATCCTTTTTTCGGGCAGACTACACAGATGTTAAGATGCATGTCACCCAGATGCATGTCAGCCCCCCCCCCCCCCCATCTCTCATACACACAGACATACTGGTTTGAGACGCGCACTAGTCATTTTCTCATATCTCGGCAACTCTCTCTCTCATACACTCAGGGGCACGGTCTGTTCAACATTCACACACACACACACACACACACACACACACACATTGCTCACTCTCTCTCATATAGTCAAAGACAGAATTTTCAACATTCACACATACATACTGCTTTCAGGCATGCTTCGCTAGCACACATGCAGGCAGAAACACTCATACACATACATGCACACACTGCAGCAGAGCGATTGGAGACAGCATGGACTGAAAGAACCTGTGGTAAAACAAAACCAGGAAAATACTGAGAGCCTTGCAGCACAGACCCACAACAAGGCATAACAATTAGTTTACGGCAGAAATTTGTATGTAGTGTACTTACCGATACAGTTAGCAAGTAATGTATTTCTCCATGGACTTTGCCTGCAGATTAGCTGGAGGAAACTCTTGATCCAATACTGCTTTTACTCCAGAAGGAAACAGTGGATGAAATACAGAGTTCCACAACAAAGTAATGCAGAACTTTATATTAGCTGATAAACGGGCCGTCCTAGTTAATGTCGACATCACAGTGTGGGTGGATCAACAGGAGAGGGAACTATTGATTTGACTGTGTCGAAGGTACGTCACGACTGGGGAGACCTACTCCAACTCAAAGGATGTGATACTAAAGAATGGGGGATGAGTGTTCCTGCACTACGCTATGGAAAGTGAGATATGTAGAACTAACTAACTTCTTGTTGCATTCTGGTAACCACAGACGGCTGGGATGAGTCTACAGGGATAAAGAAACACTTGCAGTTGAGTTGTATAGTGCTCGAGCCCGGAGTTTTCCTTTAATCCCTTGGGCCAATCAGGTAAAAACACAATAGGGCTTCTACCAGAAGTTTCCGACTTGAATGTATTGAATTCCTTGGAAATAAGTTCACTAACCCTGAAATGTTTAACAAAATACAGGCAAAAGTGCACAACATAGAAAACCTTTGCAGAACTGCTGGCATATTATAACACACTACTCTCTTCTCACACTGCAGTCTTACAGAAAGGCCCCAAACCAAGAATCAGCAAGCTGCAATTAACATCCAACATTATAGGATCAAGGGTTCACAGATGTATAGGAGGTTACTATGCTAATGGCCATAGGACCTTTACCAGGCTAGCCATGTTATACTCATGTTCCCCACAGGACGTTTCCTTTTGCTTAGACTTCAAGAAATAGATTCCAAATAGTAAAGGGTGCAGAATAAATCTATAAACCCATGTAGTACCATAAACACTCAAGAAATAAGTAATAAATGAAAATTATAATATGCTATGGGTTAAAACTTTTCTGTAGTGAAAACATACATTGCAGATAGAAAAAAATTACAGGCAGGCCTCAATAAAAAGTAAAATTGTAAATAAACATTCCATCTGAATCCCATTGATTCGTTTTTTTTCTCTTCGAAAATATGAATGGAGTGTGTGTGTGTGCGCTTATGTGCTTGCTGCTTCTGCATGTGTATGTATTTGTAACATGTGAGTGAGAGTGTGTGTGTGTGTGTGTGTGTGTGTGTGCTTATGTGCTTGCTGCTTCTGCATGTGTATGTATTTGTAACATGTGCGTGAGTGTGTGTGTACTTGCAGAGTCTGGGTGAGACCATGTGTGTGTGTGTGTCTGTGAACGTGTTGCGTATGTATTAGCTTTTAGTTATGTACTCACCATAACTTTAGATGTTTGGGATCCATCTCGCCTACATTCTGTACTGATGGGTTCGGAGCCGATCCCTCGGCTCCGACTCGGCACGCTTATACTATAGAGCGAGGCCTCTTATTGGCTGAGCTATCTTTATCCCAGGATGCACCACCACTAATCCCCCAGATCTTGTTTGTCCGCATTCATGCACACATGCATAACTTGATTATATAACATTGTTAGATGTTTCAAGATGAAACAACAGGATTCGGACCTTCTGATATCCTCTGATCTCCAAGGAAGGGGGAAGGAGGGTGGGTTATTAGGAATGTGGCGAGATGGATCCCAAACATCTAAAGTTATGGTGAGTACATAACTAAAAGATGTTATGTGATCCTATCTCGCCTACATTCTGTACTGATGGGACAGCGTCCCTAGCACCTAAATCCCGGGTGGCTCATTGGAAAACACTCCTGAGCACTGTGGAACCAAATGAAGCTCGTCCTCTAGATGCCACATCTAATTTGTAGTGGGAAATAAAGGTGTGCGGGGAAGACCATGTAGCCGCAGCACAAATGTCACTAATAGCAAGCTTAGAATGAAATGCTATCAAGTAGCCATAGCCCTTGTAGAATGAGCTTTGACAGAGGCGGTAAGCTCTTTGTTGGAATAAAAATAAGCTTGAGTAATACAGTCCCTGATCCATTTGGCAATAGTGACCTTTGTGACAGCTTTGCCCAATTTATTGTCTGCAAAGGATACAAACAACTGATCTGTTTTCCTTGATTGTTTGGTCCTATCTAGATAAAAACGTAACTGTCTGTGGACATCTAGTGTGTGGAATATGAACTCCGCTTTGTTAGAGTATTTTGGGAAAAAAACTGGAAGCTCTAACGATTGCTGTAAGCAGAAACTAGAACAAACTTTAGGGACAAAGGAAGGATTTGGCCTGAGGGATACTCTGTCTTTGTGAAAAACCAAGTACGGGGGTTTTACTGACAAAGCCTGAAGCTCTGAAACTCTTCTGGCAGAAGTAATCGCCACGAGAAAGGCTATCTTCCATGATAGAAACTTTAGATCACATGTAGCTGCCGGTTCAAAGGGGAAAGAAGTCAAGCGCGTAACACTATATCGAGATCCCATGGAGGTGCAGGATGAGAAATCGGAGGTCTTAATAGAGCAGCACCTTTCAAGAAGGTCTTACACAATCTGTTGCTCATTAAAGGTGGGTCCATGGATTCGTGAAAATTAGAAATTGCTGCCAATTGTACCTTGATGGTAGAAACTGAAGAGCCTTGATTGAAAAGAGAAGTCAGAAATTTTAGCACTTCTGCCACGGGAATAGAAATGGGGTCCAGGCCCCGGAGTTGAGCCCAAATAGCAAATCTTTTCCATTTGCTAGAATACAGTTTCTTCGTAGCAGACTTATGGGCCGAAGATAATATGTGAACAACATCTGGATCCAATGTATGACTCCTGACTATCGTCGGAAGAGGAGGAGCCAAGCCGTCAATTTTAAGGTGTGTAGGGACTGGTGGAATAGTCCCGACTGATGAACCAGTAGGTCTGGGATCTGATCCAGGAACCATGGACCTCCCAGGGCATGTTTCTGAAGATAGGGGAACCACACTTGACGAGGCCAATAAGGAGCAATTAAGATCATTTTGCTCCCCAAGAGAGATGCCTTTTGAAACACTCTGGGAAGGAGAGGAACTGGCGGGAAGGCATAAAGCAAGCCGGTGGGCCAAGGATGGACTAATGCGTCCATGGGGCTCTTCCCCGGAGCCGGGGTTAGGGAGAAGAATTCTTTGCACTTCGCATTCAGAGGAGTCGCGAAGAGGTCACAACACGGAACTCCCCATTCGCTGAAAATCTGACTTGCAACTGTCATATTCAGAGACCATTCATGAGGAGAGAGGATGGTTCTGCTCAATCTGTCGGCTATCACATTGGACTTGCCCGGTATGTGAGTAGCCACTAGGAAACGTTTGGTCGAGACTGCCCATTCCCAAACTCTCATGGCTTCTCTGCAAAGAGGATAGGATCTGGTCCCTCCCTGTTTGTTCAGGTACCAAACAACTGACATGTTGTCTGAGTGAACAGCAATTACGCCCTGAGGGAGATAATCGTGAAGGGCTTGAAGGGACAGAAGTACTGCCCTCATTTCTAAGATGTTGATATGAAGCAAAGTCTCTTCCGGATGCCATTTGCCTCGGACTGACCTGCCCAGGGAATGCCCCCCCCACCCCGTCTGGGAGGCGTCTGTGGTCAAAGTGGCCGCCGGAGGAGGTAGAACAAAGGGTCGTCCCTGATCCAAGTTGGAGGGCACTAGTCACCAGCGAAGGTCCCGTCTGCAAGATTCCGTGATCCATACAAGGTGACTGAGGGGGAGTTCCTGAAAGGACCACCGAGCTGAAAGAAGCCACTGGAGAATTCTCATGTGCAACCTTGCCAAGGGGACTAGAAGAACCGTGGCGGACATGGATCCTAATAGCTGCAGGACCATTCTGGCTGGGGCTTTGGACCTGGGAAGTAAGGCTCGAACTTGAGTCTGTATGGTTTCTATTCTGTCTGTAGATAGATAGACCCGCATTTGGTTTGAGTCTATCTCTACCCCTATGAATCTTATTAGTTGAGATGGCAGCAACACAGACTTTGGCCAATTGAAGGTGATTCCAAGGGAATTGCCCAGAGATATAGTGGCTTGTAGGCTCCGCAGAAGTAGATGCTTGGAGGTGGCAGTTAGGAGCCAGTCGTCTAGGTACGGAAACACCTGAAATCCTAGACTTCTCAGGTGAGCAGTCACGACTGCCAAACACTTGGTGAACACCCTGGGGGCTGTGGTGAGACCAAAGGGCAGCGCACGGAACTGAAAATGACTGCCTCCTAGGCTGAAGCGCAGATGTCTCCTGGACGCTTGATGTACCATGATATGATAATAAGCGTCCTTGAGATCTATGGAGCACATCCAAACACCTTTCTCCAGCAACGGGAGAATGGTTTGTAGGGTGACCATTCGGAACTTGGACTTTCTGACTGAACGGTTTAGGATGCTGAGGTCCAAAATGGGCCTCAAGTCCCGGTCTTTGGCACCAAAAAGAATCTTGAGTAAGTCCCTAATCCGATCTGGTCTGCGGGGACCGGTTGGATGACTCCTTTTTGCAGCAGCTTTGAAACTTCTGAGGCTGCGGTATCCCGTTGACTGGGTGGCGGGTCCGGGATTTTTTTGGACTGAGGGGGGTGGTGAGAGAATGGGATGGAGTAACCGGCGATAATCCGAAGCAACCATCGGTCCTGGGTGATACCTTCCCAGGCCTTTAGGTGCTTCGAGAAACGACCCCCGACTGGCTCCGGAGCAGCACAGCCGGGCAATCCCTCAGGGACTATGAAAGGCTGAAGAGCCACGAAAGGACTCGCGGTCTCCAGTGTTGCGAGAGCCTCTGCCGCCTCTGGGACGGTGTCTTCCTGAAGAATTTCCCCCTCCTCTGCCTCTGGAAGGGGAATCCTCCAGCTGAGAGGGGTAAGGCTTCTGAGATCTCCGGAACCACATTTTCCCTCCTCTTTTAGCCTTGGGATAAGGCCGAAAGGGAGTGGAAAATCGTGCCCCTACGGCAGTCAGAGTCTTACCCTCCTGTTCACAGCAGGTTAGTGTGTCCTTTACCTTGGGTCCAAACAGGGAGGACTCATCAAAGGGGGCGTCGGCAAATGAAGACTTAAAGGCCTCCGCAAAATGACACAGGCGGAGCCAGGCTGGTCTCCATAGAGCAATGCCTGTACCCGCCGCTCTACTCGCCCCTTCGGCTGCATAAGAAATGAGCCTCATGGACGAGTTCGAAATGGACGACATTGTAGCCAGCTGAGAGCCAACCGTCTGGGCCAGTTCCTCAGGCAGGTTACCCAAGAGGGTATCGGATAGCTCCTTAATCAGATCCCTCTGAAATCTGGTAAAGTGCGTAAGGTAGTTCAAGGACCTCAGTGTAAAGGCCGCTGAACTGAGGGTGCGCTTTCCGTACCGATCCATGCTCCTAGACTCCTTATTAGGAGGATGGACGGACGTAGAAGCCTCTGCTACATCTTGCTGGGTAGCAGATGCCACCACCAAAGCATCTACAGCCACACCTTTAGTTAGGAACTCTCTATCAGGGGGCGCCGAGAGAAATTTGTTCGGACGAGCAGGCACCGGTTCCACAGAGTCTGGGTGTTCCCACGCCCTTCGACAGATCAAATCCAAGAGCTCGTCGAAGGGCGGAGACAGGAGGCGGAGGGCTGAGCCCCGAAGGCCTTCAGGAACACCGACTCATCAGCAGAGGGAGGTTTGGACTGCCAGCCGCCTCGTTGTTTTAGGGCTTCCAGGATGTCTGCAAAGGAGACATCATCCGAGGATGACTTGGGGGACCCCTCTGCATCATCGAGATCAGTGTCGGATGTCAGAGACTCATCAGGGGAGTCAACGTGCTTCCTCTTGCACGATCTCTTCCTGGGGGGTTCTTCGAAGAGGCTTCAGAAGGACCTCCAGGAGGAGAAACCCCAGCGGGGGTAACCTGAGGCCCGGGGGCTCCGCTGTCTAAGGACAGGGGGACTGCCAACGACCCAGTCTCCGTATGTAGGGAAGGAGCTGGGGAAACCGTGGAGGTAGCCAAGGAAGATTTGGCTAAATCACTCCTCATAGCCCTGAAGGCGGGACCACCAGAATCCTGGGAGGGTCCCACCTCCGTGGCCACGACAGTGGACGGCACTCCCGCCGCCGACGCACCAAGAGGGAGACTTGGGACTGAAAGCATCAATCCCGAAGCCTCCCCCCAGGGCCGAAGGAAGAAGCCCGTGTACTGAACTCCGACCCAAGAGCCGGAGTTGGAGCAAGGGTCGGGCCCGACCCTAACACCTCCACAGGTTCCACCAGCACCGGCTCCAAAGGTGCAAAAGCTGTTGGAGGAGGAACCACAGTAGGGGAGTGGACCATCGGCTCCGAAGCCAAATGGGCTGGAGCCGAAACTAGCTTTTGGAACACCGGAGACTGGAAGAGTCGAAGGAGCACCCTGTCGATGTCCGAATCAGACATCTTGGATGATCTAGAGGATACCGATCGGGCCCGAACCGATTTCTCCATCGGCTCCGAAGGGCTCGGGGACCGGCTCCGAATGGACTCAACTATCGGCTCCGAGGGAGGTTTCAAGGAAATTTCCCTCGGTGCCGATAAGGACTTCGGCTCCGAGGGGGAAGAGTCTGAGCCGGTAATCCTTATCGGCTCCAATATCAGTGGAGCCGATGAGGGTGACCCGCCTCTCGATGCCCCAGACCTCGGCTCCGAAACCAGAGGGGTCGAGGCTGGAGGCATCGAGGCAGACCATTCCGACCTCGGCTCCGAAGTCCGTGGAGCCGATGGAGAAGTCTGCTTAGCTTTTTTAGCGGTCGGTTCCGACTGACTGGTCGGAGCCGACGCTTTCTTCTTTTTAGAAGGAGACTGAGGGGAAGATAAAGCCTCCTCGAAGGAAGGCTTGATTAATCCCTTGAGGATTAATTTGTTTTTCCTCTCCTGGAGGACTCTAGAAGAGAACGCGTGGCACACACTACACGACTCTTGTAGGTGTTTAGCACCTAAGCAATAGACGCACGAGGAGTGGTCGTCCGTTATGGACATTTTAAAACCACACCTCGTGCATTTCTTAAACCCGGGGGGTTTGTGTTCTTTAGACATGACTGCTATGCCACAGAACCTAAGAGAAAAACACTAAACTCTAGTTAAATTCAACAACTTTAGCAAATATATATATATATATATTTTTTTTACACTAAACAGTTAGTAGACAAAAACGAGAGAGAGAGAGTCAAGACCCTCTAACTTAAACGGGTACTTGACCCAAGAAAGAAACACAAGCAGCAAAGTAACAGGGGAAGGCCCCTCTAACTAAAACGGGAAACCTTCCCTGACTAAAAAAATCACGAATTTACCAACAGAAATTCACCAATCACACTAATATAACAACAATAGCTGTAAAAACAGCTTTTGGGTTCAAAGTAAGGAAATTTGTGACAGGAAAAGGCCTAATAAATAGTACTTAGCCCAGCCAATGTTGAGACCACGTCTAAGCTTGTTAGCGGCAAACGAGATCTGGGGGATTAGTGCTGGTGCATCCTGGGATAAAGATAGCTCAGCCAATAAGAGGCCTCGCTCTATAGCATAAGCGTGCCGAGTCGGAGCCGAGGGATCGGCTCCGAACCCATCAGTACAGAATGTAGGCGAGATAGGATCACATAACATCATATGTTTTGCGTGATGGTGCACGCGTGTGTGTTTTGTTGTAGGTGCATGAATGTGTGTGTGTGTGTGTGTGTGTCTCAGTTTTTATTATGATTGCCAACCAGTGGCATGACGACTGTTACTGTTTCACATTGCTGTACAGTTTGGTTTTCAGTTGATGTGCCTTCTGTGCCGACTTCATGTATTCCCATGTACATTTTCCTCCAGTGGTGTTGCATGGGGGGATGCTGGTACACTGAGCAGTCCCTACACTAAACAAAAGGAGTCTTGCTCATTTAATATTTTTTCCAAGACGTTGCCTAAACACAGATAATATTCATGCTTTTCTTTCAAAGAAAGCATACTATATTACCTTTGAGTAAAGTGAAGCAAGCTAGTAATGCTGACTTCACACAGCTTTACTCACAGTCTTAATTTTGTTTTACTATGCATGCCCCCAAAACGTTGCTCACTAACAGAGGTATATTGCAGGGATTGCTAGCATACACCTTAGCTGTGAAAATAAACATAGCTGAAAACAATTTGTATTATCAGCCAATCCAGCACACGCGCGCGCACACACACACACACACACACACACACACACACACACACACACACACACACACACACACACACACACACACACACACAGAAATATCACGCTGTAAATAAAGGATTACTCTTAAGCGGAACTCCACATAATTTATTTGGAATGCTTACAAGGTTTTGCCATCTAGTACCGGGTATGCATGGGGTAAGATCATGAAAACTTTGACTAAGGAAAATGTACTTTTCTCAAGCGAGCTCTTCAGTAGATTCACCAAGCATGCTCAAGCACTAAAATGAACCATTTCCCCCAGCAATCCCTTCTGTATGTCCAAGTATGCACAAGCAACAAAAGGAAACATTTCCCCCAGTGATCTCTTCAGTAGTTTCACCAAGTATGCACAAACACCAAAAGAAAACATTTCCCCAAATGATCCTTTCAGTAGTCTGACCAAGTATGCACCAGGAATTCCTTCGGTAGTTTGGCCAAATATGCACAAGCACTTCACCGATATCAAAAAGAAACATTTGTCTCAATGACTCATTAGTAGTTTGTCAAAGTCTGCACAACACTTCACTGACACAAAAATGACAGCAAATTTGCCAGAAAAACACAATTTTATGAAAAAGTACCAAAAATATGAGGCAGAAATAATATGCCAGTCTAGGAAGTGGGAAGGCAGAAAAGTTCACACAATATTTTTACAGATAGGAACCAACCGTCAGCATAAAATTAACTAAATTGTCAAGAGATATTAAGCAAGCTGCTTCTTATAGGGGCCAATATTGCGGTTTTTGTTCCTCTTCTAATACCAGTTATGTATTCTTCAACCATGTTTAGAAAGTGATGCAACATGGTGCTCCACACTCATGCAACACTAAACAAAGCTTTTGCCATCTAGTAGGGTTACTATGGAATTCTGCTTCTACCAAACTGAGGCAAACCTAGTTCTATTCAAGGAGAAGACTCCATTTTGGTGGAGAAATTGTGTTTACTACAGATGAGTAACCATCCTTTTGGTTAATTATGTTCAAGCTGTTAGTGACTTCGCTGCTGTTTTGAAGACCAGACAGAACTACTCATAACTAAGGAGGTATGCACATGAAAAAGCATTTTAATACATCGGCTACTAACAGCCTTATACCTTATTATTATACAAAAACACAGACATATCAAATGCAGGTGTGAGCTTTTATTTTTGGCAAAAAAGTGCAGTCCAGTGCTTTAAACTGGTTGTGAGTATTGATGGTCTTGCAAACTTTCATCATTCCATAGAAATACCCCACACTGGATACTGGAAAAGGTGGCCAACCTTATAACTGCATACTTCCAGACAATCTACAACCATAATAAACCCAGGGCTGTGTCTTGCTTCTTAAACAGGGTTACAACTTGTCCCTCTGTGCTTATTGACTTATCCTGTCTCTAATCTAATAAACTACTCACTAAGGAAAGCCACAGCCATGACCTCACCTTATAGAAACATCCATCTCACCTTTGCACAAAAACAAAGGCAGAAATCACTACCTTCTTACACACACATACTTCTCAACTGTACAGATTTTCGCAGAATGTCCAGATTTTTGTCTCATACTTTTGGTCCATTTTTTTTCATACAAATTGTGGTTTTCTGGCAAATTAGCTGCAAATCATTAAAGACTAAAGTTGGACTTGGGAAATGACAGAGATTGGAATTTTAGACTTCATACCCTTCAGAAAATTCATGTTAATGCAAAACCTGTTATTCTATTAGCTTTTTAAGTTTGTAAGAGCAATGTTTAAAAATTGTCCCTTGTTTGTGGCCTTTGTCCCACTTTTATTTATGGCTTTGGCCAGATTTCTTGCTCTAAGAGGTTGAGAAGTACACACACAGCATTTTGTCTCTCTCGGACTCTCTCTTCACTAAGCCTAAGGTAGTAAAAAAAAATCTGCATCAATGTCCAAATTTCCAGTTACCCCAAAGCAAAGAATTAATATTTACTAACCACTCACTTACCAATGTTATATGGTGTGGTGGACCATGGTTTATCATTTATGCAACAATTCAGTTTTCCCAACAAATCCAATCGGTTAGAGCAGTCAGCAGAGCCAGTCAATGCAGGTCCACCAGCCAGCACGGGAAAGGACAAGCAAACGGGGGAATGACCTTAATATACCAGCAGGAAGTGCACGAATGGCAATGCGAGAGAGGGCAAGCAAGAAACCCCGAAAATGGAAGGTGGTTGCCTGGCTCTAAGAACATACAAAGGTCACGAGGGTTTAGTTCAGCAGCTTTACCTTAAGACGTAACACTAAAAGTGAAGTGATCACAGATTCTTCTAATCAAGCTTGAGTTGTCTGGTTCATAAACAAGGATTTGTCCCTCTGCACCAAATATCTGGTACATTCCATGGATCACTATACATACCATAAAAAGCACTATTTTGTCTTAAAGTAATTGCCCTGAGAAAAACCTTTAGAACTAGACAAACTTAAGAAAATAGTGACTGTGATAGTACTACCAGCCTGTAATATACATCTTTCAAATCATTTTGATTATGTGTAGGTCAATCCTTTCAATCTACTAGTTTATTCCTACAAAGTAAGCACCACACTGTTTTTGGTTTAGCTGTTGTGCAATGCTTAGGAAATCTAACTCAATCTCATATAATTAAATGTTTGAATGTGGCTTAACATTTACAGTAACTAGTGTTTTGCATTTACTGCATAACTAAGATTTTCTTCCTTGCTTTGTTTGCACAGTTTATTGGCTTTATGTTTTATAATAAGTTGCACCTAACATGTTATGTATGAACCACACTGTGTTCAGTTTTTATACCTGGTGTGACTGACAGTAGTATTCCTGATCTTTCTTATTTAAAAACTTTTGAGCCGCAACTTTTATATTCAGCTGCATTTGTCTTTTGAGCCGTGGCTTTTTTTTTTTTTTTTTTTAAATAAGATAAGCTTAAGATGTAAAAGTGTGTGTGTGGGGGGGGGCACCCCTCCTCTCTTGCTCTATGGTTCCGGTGCCCATGTCTTAAAAACATATCTGAAATGTAAGCAGATGTCATTAGCTCATTTATGCCTGCATGGCTTTACAGCACACAATTTCTATACTTTAGAGCAGACATCATCCACCCACTAATTCCACCTGTCAGCAAACCAGAATGTCATGAACAAGCTGCTGTAGAACACATGTGCAACTAGGATCCAGTTCATACCAATATACAGACTGATCAAGAAATAGCCAGTTAATGACACTGCTTTATAACATAAGTAAAGCATACTCCCAAAAAAGAGGTTGTAGAAGTGTAGAGATTAGAATATACAAACATCAGCAACATAAGACTTGCCACACTGTTAGATTTTCAAGAAGACAGATGAATAGTGGGTAATTCACTGCAAAATACAACTTGTGCAGTCTCTACTATCAACTTGATAAGACCTTTTACAGCATTTTAATGATATTATGTTTGGGGGGGGTACGCAAGTCCCCACTCATGTCTCACACAGGTTGCTTTGTTATACCTGGCAAGGAAATGAAACACAATCCCCTGTAATTCTTTCCAGGTGCAGTTGGATCAGAGATGACAAACTGCTCAGAATCAAACCCTGCAGTCATGCATATGAAAAAGGAATAAGGACAGTGATGGTCTTTTTCCTTGGAGAAATGTGGGAGGGAATACCATGTGATGTACGAACTTGCCTCAGAGATCTCTTAATGTGAGCATTCAAGATTTTATGTCAAAGAAAGCTGTTGCTGCAGATGACGTATTACCTAACAGAACACTCAAGAATCCAAAAAAAGTAATGAAGCAAGGACAGAAAGAGGAACAATCACATATCAGAAAATATCACTTTACAAGAATAATATAAAAGGAGTTTTCCTAGGTTCTTTCTACCTTACAGAAGCCCAAGGCTGGCCTGAATGCCAGAGACTTCACTCTACCCCACAGTCTGGCAGATGCTCTCCCATTCAAATGTGAGGATGTTGGTAGTATAAAGGGTTGTCAGCTGACACCATATTCAGGTCTTTCTCGACTCAGTCTGGACTTGCAAACTCTCCAGGATACCTGCAGCATGGCCTACCCAGCTCTCCTCCCCAGATTGCAACAAGGAAAATAAGAAGGACCTAACTGGGGATAGAAAAAGGGGTACTCCACCCACCCCTAGGAGTACAGAAGAAGTGAGTAAGCAGGAGGGAGCTGATACTACAACAGTGAAGCTACTCGAACATTTACATTTACAGCAAGTATCTAACACTAATATACTGGGTTCTTCTTAGTTCACTGTTGTAGTAATAACTCTTGGGAAAATTTTCCATAGCTAAGGAGTTGGAAAGTTAGCCAGAAACTGGTCCAGGGCAAAACCAAACCTTGGAGGATGACTGAAGCAAAATAGCTCTACCCATGAACAAATTTCCTAGACTGAATCTGGAAAAGATGTAGACTGATGTCCAAACAGCTGCCTCTAGTATACAGTGATTGGAAACTCTCCTGAGAAAAGCAGTGTCTGCAGCTGTTGCCCTAGTGAAGAGAGTCCTGACCCTGTGTGATGCTGGGCTTTCTGGGATGGCAGCAACAAAAGGAGAAGCAATTTGTAACCTGTTTAGATATGGTCTGCTTGTTCACAGGTTTCCATTCTTTCCTTTTTGCAAATGAAGCAAACTTGATTTCCTGCACAATTTTGTTTCGTCTAGGTAAAATATGAGGTTCCTATGCACATCAAGCAATGCAGCAGCCCTTCAACTTTATTTTCTGGGGATAGAAAGAAAACAGGAACATTTCTAACTTGGTTTAGGAAAATGCAGACAATACTTTAGGTATAAAAAGAGGGACTGGTGCAGAGTGGCCCACAAAGTACAGTTTTGTACCTACCATAAATGTAGATGTTCGAGTGCTAATACAGCTGCAGTAATCACAGATGGGTTCTCTGCCGTCAGGCGGGTCCCTCAGTCGGCCGAATTCCAAAGTCTTGGTCCGGCGTCGGTTGTCGTCGCTCTCCTCCCTGACGTCAGTGCGACAGGGGTATATAAGACACAGCCGACGCCATATTCTTCAGTCTTTCTTGCCCCAGATGTCAGGTGCCCCCAGAAGGAAGGCAATACATAAATTATATATATATATATATATATATATATATATATATAAATATATATTCAAGCAATGCAATGTAATCAAAAAAACAGTAGTTGCAAGCAAATACATCACAGAACGATAACCCCAAATTAGGTTGCAAGAGGAGGTGTTAGCCACTAGTCCTTTACCAAGAGGGGAAGGAGGGAGGGAAACCTGTACTGCAGCTGTATTAGCACTCGAACATCTACATTTATGGTAGGTACAAAACTGTACTATGTTCATCGTGCATACAGCTGCAGTAATCACAGATGGGTAGAATCCCAAAGCTACGCACAGGGTGGTAGGCACTAGGTGGAAATGGGATGAGCCAGAATGCCCTGGAACACAGCAGTGGCAAAGCCTGCTCTAGTTTTGGAATATAAAGGCAGTTGGTAGTGTTTTGTGAAGGTATGCACAGAACTCCAAGTGGCTGCCTCCAAAATATCTTTGGTAGGAACTCCTCTGAAGAAGGCTGTAGAGGTAGCTGTGGCCCTGGTGGAGTGGGATCTGATGCCTGTAGGGACAGAATTTCCATGATATGAGTAACAAAACCGTATGCAGTGGCCTATCCATTTTGAAATTGTCTGTTTGGAAACTGGCTTCCCTTGAGCTCCTACAGCATAGGACACAAAAAGTTGTTCTGATTTTCTGAAAGGCTTTGTTTTGTCCAAATAGTAACGTAGCTGTCTATGGATGTTTAAGGAGTGTAGCAGCCTTTCCCCTTTGTTTTGAGGATTAGGGTAAAAGGTAGGTAAGTGAATGGCTTGATTTAAAGCTACCCTGGATACTACTTTAGGCATAAATGATGGATTGGTTCAAAGGGAAGCCCTGTCCTGATGGAAGATGAGAAAGGGCTGCACAGCCATGAGGGCTTGTAGTTCCGAAACCCTACGAGCTGAGGTAATGGCCAGAAGGAAAGCTGTTTTCCAGTACAAATATTGCAAATCTGTTGAGGCAGCTGGTTCAAAAGGAGGCAATGTTAATTTTTCTAAAATGTAATTAAGATCCCAGGCTGGCAGAGTTTGCTTCCTTGGTGGTCTTATATTTTTAGACCCTCTGAGGAACTGTCTTAAGAGTGGGTGAGAGAATAAGGGTGGATCCATGTTGAATTCTGCAGAAATGGCTTTCCTTTTTGGAGGAAAATGAAAGTCCACTGTTCAGCAACTCAGCTAGATACTGTAGTACCTGAGGCAAATTCAGTTTTCTAGGGTCCTGGCCTTTTTTCTCATTCCAAGAGCAAAACCGTTTCCATTTTGCGGATTAAGCCTTTCTAGTAGATGGCCTTCTGGCCTCCAAAATGATGTCCTGCACCTCTTTGGGGAGTAGTGTCTGATGAGGTGTTAAGGAATTTTCCATGCAGCTAGATTGAGTGTTTTCAGCTGGCAAGCTGAGTCAGCAGAAGAGGAATTAGAGGTAGGGGTCAGGGAGGAGTATGTGTTAGGCTCCTCAGGAGTGGATACCAGTGTTACCTTGGCCAGTCTGGAGCAATCAATATCATCTTCGGTCTGTCTGTTCTTGCTTTCAAGAGCACCTTGGGCAGAAGAGGCAGAGGTGGGAAAGCGTAAACTGTCCATGCTGTCCAAGTGAATGAAAGGGCGTCCACTCTCCAGGCCTTTGGATGAAAGGTCCTTGAACAAAACTTTTCCAATTGATGATTCCTGTGGGAGGCGAAGAGATCTATGTCTGGCCTCCCCCACGCTTGGATTATTTTTGTAAACACTTGAGGATGCAACTTCCATTCGTGTGGATCTGTCATATTTCTGCTTAGATTGTCTGCCAGCGTGTTTTCCAAACCTGGCAAGTACTGTGCTTGAAGTTTGATTTGCCATTCCAGAGCCAAGTTCCAAAGTGTCATGGCTAGTCTGCACAGGGGGTATGAATGTGTTCCTCCTTGTTTGTTTATGTACCACATTACTGTGGTGTTGTCTGTTCTTATCAATAACTGTCCTGGATGCAGGAGGTCCTTGAAAGCTGTAATTGCATTTATCACTGCTAGCATTTCTTTTTGATTGATGTGACGGTGCTTTTCTTTTTGGGACCATTTGCCCTGAATGCACCTCTGTCTGTCATGTGCGCCCCCCAGGCGTAATCTGAGGCGTCTGTTGTGATGACTTCATTTGCTTGAGGCTTGCAGAATGGGAGACCTGTGTTTGTTTGGCATGCTTGGGCCCACCATAGGAATTCCTTTTGCAAACATGGAATTATTGGTATTATTGTTTCCAAACTGTGGCTGTGTTGAGACCTAAGGTTTTTTAGGTACCATTGAAGTTTTCTCATATGCAACTTTGCACATGGGATTAAAAGAATGCAAGATGCCATAAAGCCCAGAGCCTGCAGGATTTTCCTTGCAGTAAGCCTGGTACAATTTGCTAGCATTTTGAAGTACTGAGTTAGTTGCCCCTGTTTTTCTGGCGTAAGATAGGCCATCTGGGTGTTTGTG
This sequence comes from Protopterus annectens, assembly GCF_019279795.1. Classification (NCBI taxonomy): domain Eukaryota; kingdom Metazoa; phylum Chordata; order Ceratodontiformes; family Protopteridae; genus Protopterus; species Protopterus annectens. Next base: position 1,160,963,979 of record NC_056739.1, read on the forward strand.
TCCAAGTTGGCACCCAGGAAAATTATTTTCTGAGATGGTGTTAGTCTGGATTTCTCTTTGTTGATTGTGTATCCCAGAGAGTTCAGTAACCGTGTTGCACAAGCCAGATGATCCAGAAGTATGTGCTTGCTGTCCGCTTGGATCAGGCAGTCGTCCAAATAAGGGTAAATTTGTATCCCCTGAAGTCTGCAGTAGGCAATTACTGATGCCAGGCATTTCGTGAATACTCTGGGCGCAGTAGATAAGCCAAAGGGCAATGCAGAGAATTGATAGTGGACTGAACCTGCAAGAAATCTGAGGTATCTTCTGCAGCTTTGTCTGATTGGGACATGCAGGTATGCCTCCTTGAGGTCCAATGTTACCAGCCAAAACTTCTTGCCCAGCATGGGAAGAAGCTGCTGTAATGTGAGCATCTTGAATTTTGGTACGAGTAAGAATGTGTTTAGGATGGATAAGTCCAAAATGGGTCTCCAGTCGGTTCCTTTCCTTGGTAACAGAAATAGCCTGGAATAAAAATCTTGGCCTTGTTCGTGAGTAGGTACCTCTTGAATAGCTTTCATGTCTATGAGCTTTGAAATTTGTAGTTGTGCCTCTGCCCTTTGATTGTGTGGCAGGTTTGGCATGCCTCTCATTTTTGGTAGAGTGTGAAAATGAAATCTGTAGCCTCTGTCTATAACGTCCAGGATCCATTTGTCTGTTGTGACAATATGTCAATTTCTTGTAAATAATGCCAGCTTTCCTCCCAAAGGTGCTGCCAGCTGAGACTTGCTTGGCGTGGAAAGGAGGAAGTCATTGGGTTTGTTTCCTGTATTGTTGTGCACTGTCTTCGCCACCTCTTGGTGCTGGAGTTTGCCATTGCCTGCCTCTATATGATCCTTGTGATTGTCCTCTGCCCCTTCAGCGCCTGTTATCTACCTTCTTTGGGGCTTGTCCGTGGCTGGAAAGGACCAGTTTTTAGAAGGCCAATTTCTGCTAAAACGTGGTGGTTGAACCTGCAGAAAAGCTTTGACAGATTGCATAGATTTGGCTTTTTCTTCCATTTTCCGTAGTATCTCCTCAGCATTAGTACCAAATAGCACATCCTTTTGTAAAGGAGCATCTAATAGCTTAGCTTTCACATGATCAGGCAAGATTTGTTCCCTAAGCCATGCATGTCTGCGAATAACTGATCCTGTAACAGCAGCTCTACTTGAGGCCTCTAGGGCATCATAACCACATTGTAAGGTGTGTTTACCCACTTGTTCTGCACTATGCATCACATCCTGCAACTCCTTCAAATCTGGTTGTTCAGGTTGAGACATTTTATTTCTTAATTGTGATAACAGAAACTGCTGATATTTAAGCATATGAAACTGACAATTTAAGGCCCTCATGGCTAGGGTGGCCGAGGTATACACCTTTTTTCTCCACCTTTCTAAGGATCTAGACTCTCTTTCGGAAGGTAGTGGATTCTTAGCAGTAGAGGCCTTCATTCCCTTGGGGCCTTGAGAAATGGTTTCAGGGTCAGCATTATGGCTTTTGTACAGAAATTGGTGAGAGTTAGGAACTCTGTAGTTCCTATCAGGCTTGACTGGGGCAGGAGGCAGGGAATCCGGATTAAGGCAAGCCTCCGAATAAACATCATCCAGGATGTCCAAGACAGAGGTCTGTGTTGAGGTAACAAAAGAAATTCCCTAAGTCTTTTCTTGGAATCAGAAAAGTCTTGGCCTTCCCAATGGAAGTGTTCCCTCAAGGTGTGCAAGGTTTCCCCAAAAGAAAAATCCTCAGGAGGAGATACAGAGGGAATGGACTGCTCCGCATCAGAATCTTCAAAAGGGGAGAAAGAGTGTTCCTCTACATCAGAATGATCTGAAAAAATGGATCCCTGATCCGAAGGTGGAGAATCTTCCTCCACTCTGGGTCTCTTGTCTGGAGGGGGTTGGGAACCCCTGATAAGAGTAATTAAATCCTCAGCCATTTTAAGCATCTGCTTTTTAGGCATGGGGCCTGGAGATGGGCCCTGTGCAACAGGCCTCTTGGGATGCCTGGCTGATTTGGACTTAGTAAAGGCCTTAATTGAAAAGGAAGATGAGGGTCTAAAGACACCATGGGTGGAAGTGGACCTGTCCACATTAGGAGGCTCAACGCTCACAGTGGCTTTGGTGGTTGTAGTCTGGGTATGGGCCAAGGTACCTGCGGTCTCAGTTACAGAAGACCCCGCCAAAGAAGTGTCGTCGGTAGTCAGGGACTGCATAGGCGTCTCGCTGAGAACCGGACCACGTGTAGCCGGTTTTGGCGTGGTGTCGGTGGGGACCGTGGACCTCGCATGTCGGTCTCTGTCCTTGCGTTGTTTGGACAAAATGGTAGTCGGAGTCTCCGATGACATTTTATAATCAAAGGCTTTACCGAAAAAGTGTTGGGCGAACTACGCCCGACGCATAATAGTGCGCTTATTGAAAGTAGCGCAAAAGCGACAGCCCGAGACGTCGTGGTCTGGGCCTAAACAAGGTATGCATAGGGAATGGAAATCCTTATGTGGTATTTGCTTCCCACAAGAAATACAACTGTTAACTTTTTCTGACATCGGTCCGAGGCAAGAAAAATTTCCCCAACGGGGTACTTAGCTTTAATGAAGACTTCGGTTTCCAATTTTTCGTAAATTCAGGAGCTGGCCGACTGGCACTTGCAAACTGCTTCTGCTTCGGGCACCGCGCGGCAAAAAAGACTGAAGAATATGGCGTCGGCTGTGTCTTATATACCCCTGTCGCACTGACGTCAGGGAGGAGAGCGACGACAACCGACGCCAGACCAAGAGTTTGGAATTCGGCCGACTGAGGACCCGCCTGACGGCAGAGAACCCATCTGTGATTACTGCAGCTGTATGCACGATGAACATCCTTGTGGAAGATTAAGTTGGGCTCTTTACACATTACAGCCAGAAGTTCAAAGATATCTGGCAGAAGTCAGTTTTACTAGGAGGATAGTTTTCCAGGTGAACATCTTGATGTCAGCTGAAGCAGAAAGCTCAAATGGGGGGGGAGACAGTAAAGCATTTCCAGCACAAACAGCAGATGCCAAAGGGGTCATCTCAAGTGCAGAGTTCCTTTTAGGAACTGCTTCATGGCTGGGTGGGAAAATATACCGGGGTTTAAAGGGGAAAAAAAAAAAAACAGACAAAGTAAGCAGATATTTTAATGAAGGTACAAGTCAACCCCTTTTTCTAGACTCCAGAGAGCACGAAGGGCCAGGAGCAACATGGCTAGGAGTGGCCACTGCCCTCTGTTGGGACACCAATGAGTGAAACGTGTCCATTTAGAAGTACAACATTTTCCTGGTGGTAGGTCTTCTAGCCTCTTAAAACAAGCTAGATGTCTTCTGAATGCAAAAGTCTGTAGGGGAGGAGTATTATATCACCTACCAGGCCAGCTTCAGTGTGTTCAGGATGGGGTGTACTACTGCCTGCTCTGTTCTGAGTGAGTAAAAACACCTGTTGCAACAGCAAACATAGTTCTTCTTTGACAGTGCTCAGTAGTATAGAGAACAAGAGCGGTGTAGGATGAAAGAAGGCTACTATTATCACCCTTAGCCTGTATTTCCTGATCTTTTTCAGTACCCTGGGGTAAGTGGAAGGGGGAGGTAAAGTATAAAGAAATAGACATGTCCATGGGAAGAAGGTATCAGTCCTCCATGACCTCTTCAGCAAAGCCCTTGTGCAGCATTCCCCGAGCTGCTTGTTTGGACAGAATCAAAATGGCCTCCGTCTGGAGTACCCAACTTGTGAACTACTTGAAAGAATAACTTCCCCTCTCTAACATCCACTCACTTGGGTCTACACACATTCTGCTCATTGTCTGTGATATAGTTCTCCAATTGTGGGAGGTTTTGGGGCATAAGGGTGAGATCCATCCCCTAATCTACAAGGCCAGCCTGCACAAGAGTTATGAGTGGGTGCCTCCATGTTTCTTTACGTACTGCATCTCTGTGGCATTTGTCTGTTCTTATGAATATGGGCCCTGGTTGCCAACAGGTTCTGAAGGATGACAAAACCTTCAGGACAACCATCATTTCTTTGACATTGATATGCTTGTGTAGGAAGCACCTGACTGGTTTCCCCAAGTACCCTGGAACTTTTTCTCCCCATAGTAGGCCTCCCAGGTGAGATCTGAAGCATATGTTGTGAAAACCAGGGTACCATTCTTAAGCCAATATGGGACTTGCTGTTTGACCTTGATGGCATACAGCTACCACAAGCTCCCTCCTTATGCATGGGAGGAGAAGTACAGAAGTCAAGGAAATGCTAATCTTGGCACCAGTGTTTTTTTTTACACACACACACACACACACATATATATATATATATATATATATATATATATATATATATATATATATATATACACACACTTTTTTCATATGAAGTCTGGCTAAGGGAACTATGAGTATATGCATGATGCCATGAAACCTATGAACCTCAGGAACTTCATGGCTGAAACAGTTCTCTGTTCTGACATTTTCTTAAATTATAGGAACAGGACTTTTTCCTAAGGGAAGACTAGCTTTCTGGCCCCTGGAGTCTAAATTTGTTCATAAAAAAGGTTACCTTGGTAGAGGGTAGAAGACATGGCTACTGAAGGTTTAGCAAGAAACACACCTTTTAGAAGCAGTCCCTGGTCAACTGCGGGGATTCCTGCAACTTGAGAAGAGAATGCCTGGATATGGCAATTACCCAGTTATGGGTAAGTATGGATGCCCTTAGTCCTGCAGGATACTATCACTAGAACCAGACATTTAGTAAAAACGTTGGGTGTAGCACAAAACTAGAAGTGTGGACCCCTTGTTCTGAAGTACAAGACCCTCCTATGGGAATACGTAGACAGACACCCTTTAAATCTACAGTGACCATGACAGCTTCCAGGAGGACCATATGAAGGGGGTTTTGTAGAATAAGCATCTTAAATTTTGAGTTAACCATAAACTTGTTTAGTCTGGAAAGGTCCAGTACTGATCTCCACAATTCATCATGAGTAGTTTGAACAGGAGCTTGCTCCTGTTTGTTCTCTTCATATTGGCTCTGTGGAGTCATGTCATGGCAGACTTTATATACCTGAGCCTGTGCAAGCTTTTGTTGATCTTTTGCATGGAAGGTAAGCCTGAAAATTTTGATTTTTTTTTATGAACTGCATGGTGTAAGCCTGACCTTATTAGGTATAATACCCATTTGTCTTGAGTGCTATGATGCCAGTTGGGGCAGAAAGGGTCAATCTGCCTCCTATCCATTCTGGGGGGGGGGGGGTGAAAGGAAACGGGGAAGAGATGGGGCTAGAATTTGCTTCTGGGGGGCAGAACTACTCCCTATTGGGGCTATGGGACTGAGCCCCTCCAGGTTTTGAACCATAGCCTGTTTGCCACCTTCAAGGGTACTTGTCTTTCTTTCCTTTCTTACTTTTCCTTTTAGATTAGCTGTCAAGAAAGGACCAGGTTTTGCTAGTGCAGTTTCTGCTAAACCTGAAGGGGAGGTCTGCAGAAAGCCTCGACTGTCTACATGGTATTTACCTTTCCCTACAGTTTCTTAAAATACCTTCTCAGCTGGGTATCCAAAGAAAAAGACAAGGGTTGTTTCCTAATCCAAGAATGCCTACTGATATAACAGACCTCATGGCAACTGCCCTGCTGGGCTGCTTAATTTTGTAAGTGTGATGTCATAAGACTTTTTATATAAACAGGAAGTGATGCATATTTTCTGCGACTCTGATGAAGCCTAAGATTGAGAGATGAAAGCGCTTAGTCACAAATAAAGCAGTGTTCTTCGCTCTACAACAGTGCGTTTTTTCCTAATTTTTGTTGTTTTTGTGTTTTTTTTTTTATTTTTGGTTTCACCCCGTGTGAGGTGAATTTTTCGTTTTGGTTAATGTCTGAAGTTGCTTGGCTCGATAAACATTGGTGCAGAGGCAGGCATGGTGGACTCTTGAGGGATCATGCCAAATGCCTCCACAGCTCTGGATGTTGTCAAAAGGAGCTGTAAAAGCCCCTCATCTGCTTTCACAATTCCAAACCTTGTATGGCTGTTGGACACCAGAGGTGTGCTACTGGTTCTGTTAACATTATTCTCCTTTGGATGTTTCTCATTCCTTTTCATATTGAAAGATGCCATAGTACACCTACATCAAGAGTGAAACCTTTCTTGTTCCAAATATCTTTCTAAAGATTCAGACATGTTTTATTAGAAAGAAATCAAAAAATGTGCACTGGGGAGAGTTAGTTACATTGCGCTCTGGGGTCAGGCAAAATAGGCAGACAAAGTGAAAACCCCTATGCAGAATTTGTTTTCTACACTCCAAACAATTGATTTTTTCTGATATCTACAGAAACAGAAAATTTAACAAAAACAGAAGAATTTCCCAGAAGAGTATTTCTCTGAATAAATCTTTCTTTTGGACTGAAAACCTACTGAGATACATGTACAAATAGCATCAGGCCACAAACGGCAAGAAAAAAACTGGGAATGATGCCAGCTGATGATGCTTTTATACTATCAACAACCTGATGTTGGAAGGGGAAGGCATCTGCTGGACTGTGAAAAACAGGTGAAGTTTCTGCTAAGCAGGCCAGCGTCAGGCTTTGGAATTCTCAAGATATATTACTGCAAAAGTGAGCTATGACGAACATATACTCCTCACAGCAAAAGGTCTTATTCTCAAGAGTTTGTCCTCACAGATGCAGTGATCGCCAACAATGATGCCTTCCAAGCTAGGAACTTTACATCTGCACAGTCATCAGGTTAAATTGAGGAAAGAGCAAGGACTTTCAGAATTACATTGAGCTTCCATATTAGTAGAATGTCCTACAGTGGTGGACCTAGAAACATCCAAGGTATGTTAATATCCTTTCTCCCTACTTTTTAGGTTCAAGAAAGAAAATAGAGGGATGGATAGCGTGGCTTAAAGTAAACTCTGATACCACTTTAGCCATAAAGGAAAGATTAGTTCTCAAAGAAACTCTGACCATACAGAATATGAGGTAAGGCTGACTTATCACAAAAGCTTGCAACTCAGCTACCCTACTTGCAGAGTTTAGAGCATCAGTAAAACTGTTTTCCATGTTGAGAACCTCAAGACAGACAGATTAGCTGGTTCTAATGCAGCAAGTGTTAGCTTCTCAAACACAAAATTAAGATCCTAAGGACAGGACACCAGTTTTCTTGGAGGCCTCTTAAGCAAAACTTTTTCAAAAATAATTTTGACATGAGAATGCACTGAAAGGGGTGGCTTAATGAGCAGACATGCAGAAATGACCGATAAGTGAACCTTGATAGAAAATTAAGAAAGGACATAGGATAGTAACTCACACAAACACTGTAAAACTAGAGAAAGTACAGTTGTGTACACTTACCATAAATGTAGATGTTCGAGTGTATTCACTATTGCAGTCATCACATTTGGGTTATCTGCCTGCAGGTAGCCCTCAGTCGGCCTGAATACCAGAATCTTGGGATTTCTGCATCGGATGCTGTCACTTCTTCCATGACGTCAGGTCGTCATGGGTATAAAACATGCAGCTGATGTCATTATATCAGCTTTTCTTGCCCCAGATATCAGGAGCCCCCACAATAGGAAACAATTACATGGTGTGGAATACCCCCAGTAGAAAGTAAATACCAATGTCATAAGATATGGCCAAACAAAAAAGAATAGGTAGAAGTATAGAGAAGTCAGGGGTCTGGAGGGAAGGTAAACAGGACTGCAACAGTGAATACACTCGGAACATCTACATTTATGACAAGTGTACACAACTGTACTACGTTCTTCGTGTTTCACTGTTGCAGTCATCACATTTGATTCCCAAAGTTGAGGATGGGTAGAGGCAGCCAAGAATCATTAGGGCTGGCAAGCAGGCCCTGTAAGACCGCTGTGGCAAATCCAGCTTTGGATTTAGAAAAGATAGGTAAGTGGTAATGCTTGGTGAACGTGTGTACAGAGCTCCAGGTTACAGCTTCCAGGATGTTCCTGGTAGGGACTCCCCTGAGAAATGCTGTACAGGTTGATGTAGCCCGAGTGGAATGTGTTCTGATCCTCTGAGGGGTAGGTTTCCCATGGTGTTTGCAGCAAAAATGGATGCAGTGTGCTATCCATTTAGAAATGTTTTGCTTTGAAATGGCCTTGCCCTCTGTCCCGTAGCAAAGCTGACTAGCCGCTGGTCAGATTTTCTGAAAGGTTTAGTCCTGTCCAGATAGAACCTAAGCGGCCTGTGCGCATCCAGGGAGTGCAGGATCCTTTTGCCTTTATTCTGAGGATTAGGGAAAAAGGTTGGCAAAGGAATGGATTGGTTTAAAGCCACACTAGACACCACCTTGGGCATAAATGATGGGTTAGTCCTGAGGGAAACCCTGTCCGCATGGAAGATAATGAAGGGTTCCACGGCCATAAGGGCCTGCAATTCAGACACTCTTCTTGCTGAAGTGATGGCTAGAAGTAAAGCTGTTTTCCAGGAAAGGAATTTTAACTCTGCTGAGGCAGCAGGTTCAAAGGGTGGAAGAGTGAGTTTTTCCAATACAAAGTTAAGGTCCCAGGCTGGAGTGGGAGCTCTCCTGGGGGTCTTACATTTTTGGCTCCTCTCAGGAACTGTTTGACCAGAGGATGAGAGAAGAGGGGTGGCTCGGTATTATAATGAGCAGATATGGCAGAGGCATTAATCTTAATTGAAGAGAAGGATAGGCCTTTGTGGAGCATTTCGGTCAAGTAATCTAGTACATGAGGTAAGCTGGGCACAGTTGTGTCCATTCTTTGAGACTGGCTCCAAGAATAGTATCTTTTCCACTTTTCTGAATAGGATTTTCTAGTACTAGGCCTCCTTGCCTCAAGGATGACATCCAGCACCTGTTTACTGAGAGTTGCTGGTGACGAGTTCAGGGGATAAGCCAGGCTGCTAGGTTCAGGGTTTGTAGCGGAGGATGCAAAATCTGGCCCTCCTGCTGGGACAGCGGGGGGGAGGGGGGTCTGAGGCAGGTGCCATGGTGGCAGTAATGTCAGACTGCACAAAAGTGGGTACCAGTGCTGGCATGGCCAGCCTGGTGCAATCAGGATTGTCCTTGGCTTGTCCTGTTTGATCTTTAGTAGAACCTTTGAGAGGAGGGGCAGAGGGGGAAAGGCAAAGATTGAGAGGTTTTCCCAAGTAAAGGACAGGGCATCCATTTTCCATGCTTGGCTGTGGGGAGTTCTGGTGCAATATTTGCTCAATTGATAGTTCTGAGGGGAAGCAAAGAGGTCCACCTCTGGTGCCCCCCACCTGTGGATCAGAAGCTTGAATGATTTGGGTTCCAGTTTCCACTCATGTGGGTCCATTAGATTTCTGTTTAAGTCGTTTGCCTGGCAGGAATTGAGCTTGCAGGTGCACTTGATTGCTCAAGGCTGCGTTCCACAGAGCCATGGCTAACCTGCATAGTGGGTAGGAATGGGTTCCCCTCCTGCTTGTTTATGTAACACATAACTGTAGTGTCTGTCTATCAACAGTTGACCTGGAAGAATAAGGCATTTGAAGGCTGTCAGAGCATTCTGTACAGTTAACATTTCTTTTTGATTGACATGCAGGTACATTTGCTTTGGGCTCCATTTGCCTTGAATGCATTGTCCTGCCATGTGAGCCCCCCATGCACAGTCTGATGCATCTGTTGTTAGGGTTTGGGTGGCAGGGGTTTGAGTAAGAGGGAGTCCTTTGTTGTGGTAGCAGGCCTCTGCCCACCAAAGGAACTCTGCCCTTAGGCAAGGAATGATAAAAATCATTGTTTCCAGGTCCTGAGAATGTTGACACCAGAGACTTTTTAAGTACTATTGAAGTTTCCTCATATGCAGTCTTGTATATGGAATTAGTAGAATGCGAGAGGCCATGAACCCTAGGGCTTGCAGTATTTTTCTTGCAGATAGCTGGGTTATGGTGGCCAGTAGATTGAAGTAGTTTATCAAATAGATTTGTTTTTCTGGAGTGAGGAATGCCATCTGGGAAGTTGTGTTCAAGCTTGCTCCCTGGAATAGAATCTGTTGGCTGGGTACCACATGTGATTTATTTTCGCTGATTGTGTACCCCGGTGAAGTTAGAGGTCTCTTTAAAAATGTCAGGAGCTGGAGTAGCAATTCCTGACTGTCCAACTGAATCAGGCAATCGTCCAAGTATGGGTAAATTTGAATTTTTCTCTGCCTGCAATATGCAATGGCTGGACCTAGGCATTTTGTGAATACCCTGGGCGCACTAGATAAGCCAAAGGGAAGTGCAGAGAACTGACAGTGCATACAGCCTGCCCTGGAATGCAGATATTTCCTGCAAGATTCCCTTATGGGGATGTATAGATAAGCTTCTTTTAAGTCCAGGGTGGTTAGCCAGGAGTCCTTGGCTAGCACAGGAAGCAGCTGCTGGAGAGTAAGCATTTTGCACCTTGGAACCACCAGGAAGGTGTTGAGAATAGACAGATCCAGGATAGGGCACCGATAGTTTTCTTTTCTGGGTACCAGAAACAGTCTGGAGTAAAAACCTTGTCCCCTTGCTCTGCTGGGACAGGTTGAATAGCCTTGAAACTAAGAGAAAGTACTTGCTTTTGGACCTCTGCCCACTGCTTTGGGAGGAGGTCTGGCCATCCGCTTGGGGTTGGCAGTGAGTGGAAGTAGAATCTGTATCCCTGGGATACAATGTTGAAGACCCATCTGTCCCAGGTGATGTACTCCCAGGTTTTATGCATGCAGGTTTTCCTCCAAAGGGTGCAAGTACTTGGGCAAGGCTTGGAAGAGTTAAGGATAAGTCATTGCGAGATTTTACCATAGGAAGGTGGCTTATTACTCCCTGTTTTAGAGGTGGGAGCACTCCATTGCTTAGATCTGTGCATACCCTGAGACTGTAATCTTGGTGGTCTGCTGCCCCTGGGCTTGGACTGAGGAGGTCTGGGAGGGATTGGAAAGGACCAGATTTTAGAAGGCCAATGCCCACTGAATCTAGGTGGCTGTACCTGTAGGAAATCTAACAGTTTGCATAGCTTTAGCTTTTTCCTTCATCTTTTTGAGGACTTCTACTGCTTTATTGCCAAACAGGCGTTCTAGGTTTAATGGTGCATCTAGTAATTTTGCTTTGACATGGTCTGGCAAGATTTGCTCCTTTAGCCAAACAAGCCTTCTAACAGACTCAGTGACAGCAGCCCTGCAAGATGCTTCTAAGGCATCAAAACTACATTGCAAATTATGTTTTCCAACTTGGTTAGCAGAATGCATTAACTCTTGTAAATCTTTATGTTCTGCACAATCAGGAATCAACATCATTTTCTGTTTAATTAGCTCCATAATATGCTGCTGATACTTTAACATATGAAACTGGCAATTTAAAGCCCTGATGGCATGCGTAGCAGAGGTGTATACCTTCTTACCTCCATCTGTCTAAAGTCCTAGAGTCCCTGTCCGAAGGGGTATGGGTTTTGGCTGTTGTAGCCTTAATGTCTTTAGGTCCCTGGAACATGGTCTCAGGATCAGCATTAGGATTTTTAAAGAGGAATTTGTGGGAGTCAAGTACTCTGTAATACCTGCCAGGTTTCCTGAGAGCTGGAGGAAAAGTATCAGGGGTAAGGCTGGATTCCAAGAAGACATCATCTACAATTTCCAGAACAGGAGGGATAGCTAGAGGCCTGTGCTGAGGCAAGTTTAAAAATTCTCTGAGTCTCTTTTTGGACTGTGGGTAGTCCTTGCACTCCCAGCGGAAATGCTCTCTAAGGGTATTGCAGGGTTTCACCAAAAGAAAAATCTTCTGGTGGGGAAGCAGAGGGAATGGAATCCTCTGCATCAGAATCCTCATAGGTAGATAAGGGTATATCCTGGTAATCAGAAGGATCAGAGTCAACAGACTCATGATATGAAGAATTAGAAGAAAAATCAGTTCTTGGTCTTTTTGAGGGGGAAGATTGGCTTCCCCTAATTAAAGTTATAAGATCTTCAGCAATTCGAAGCATTTGTTTCTGAGGCATGTGGGCCTGAGAATGCTCTTTGGTCGTCTGTTTCCTAGGCGTAGTGCGAACCCTGGGCCTGAGAAATTTGGTATTTTTGGTTTGAAATGAAGTCGTCGGTTTAATATGAAAATCGGAAGGCTTGAATACACCCTCAGAAGCCGGTGCCTGCACAGCAGCTCTGGACCCATCCAAGGTAGAGACATCCGCAGGTTCCATAGTCGAAAAAGCATCTCATGGCATACCGGACTCCGAATGGGTCTTAGTAGTAGCCTGCGAATCTGTAGAAGCGGGCATCAGGGGCTGCAAAAGCACCTTACTGAGTACCAGCGGACTGGTGACTAGCTTAACGGAAGCCTCGTCGGCAGTTTTGGAACTATGCGGCCTGTCTCTGTATTTATCCTTATTTTGTTTGGAAGATCGGTAGTCGGATGGCTTATCGAAGCCATTTCGGAATACGGAGAATGACAGTAAAAGAATTTCGTGACAAAAATAGCCAGACAATGAATATTTTGGGAGTTGAACAACACACAAAACCGACAGCGAGGAATGTCGTGGTCTGGGCCTACACAGGTGACGCAGTAAGAATGAAAATCTCTGTGAGGTATTTGCTTTCCACAGCCAAGACAATTATTAACTTTCTGACATTGGTTAGAGCAAGAAAAAAGGTACTTATCTTTTAGAAGACTTCAGGTCTGAAACTCGAAAAATGAAAATTTCAGGAGGCAGCTGTCCGGCATTTGCAAACAGCTTCTGCTTCGGACACTGCACGGCAAGAAAAGCTGATGTAATGGCATCGGCTGCATGTTTTATACCCATGACAACCTGACGTCATGGAAGAAGCTACAGCATCTGACGCAGAAATCCCAAGACTCTGGTATCCAGGCAGACTGAGGGCTACCTGCAGGCAGATAACCCAAATGTGATGACAACAACAGTGAAACATGAAGAACATTAACTAGTACTGAATGGGTGCTGGTTATTTTGCTGGCATCAATTAGAAAACCTTTGCCATTTGCTAACATATCATTTTCTAGTAGCAGGCTTCTTGCCTCTATCAGTGCCTGCTTCACTTCCTCAGTAAGCAAGTGCCTAAAAGGAATTAGGGGCCCCATCATCCAGGCAGTTGACTGAAGAAGACTGATGTAAGGGTGCATCCTGTTCTTGTGTGAGTAGATCTAGACTTTGAGGAAGCTTGTTGTAAATGCCTCTAGCCATTTCTAAAAGAAGGGGGAACCACAGTTGCCTGGGTCATAAGGGAGTCACCACAATGATCTTGGGGGGAGTCCTTCTGAGTCATTAGAAGTACCCTGGACATTAGTGGAAAGGGGGAAAAGCATACATGAACACTCCAGTCCAGAGAAAAGAAAGGCATCTAATTTCTAGATCTTCTTGCAAGGAGTCCTGGAACAGAATCTTGCCAGTTCATTGTTCATAGAGGAGGCAAAGAGGTCTAATTGAGGGACTCCCCACAGATGGATCAAATCTTGGAAGATCTGCTGATTTAGTTTCCATTTGTGAGGGTCTTCCCTGGTCCTTCTCAGCCTGTTTGCCACACAAGTTTGCTCTGAAGGAATGCAGGATGCCTGTAGAGTGAGACTGTACTATGAAGCTATATCCAAAGCCAACACAGTTAGTCTGCAAAGGAAGTAAGACCTGGTTCCCCCTTGCCTGTTGATGTACCACATGACTGTGGTATTGTCTGTAACCACTTAGAGGTCCTGGGGACCAAAGATGGTTCAGAGAGTTGAGTGACTTGATCAAGGCATGCATCGCCTTGATATTTATGTGTTTCCATCTGTCCCTGATGTCCCACACCCCTGCACTTTTACCTTTCCGAAACTTCTCTCCAAGCAAACTCTGTAGCATCTGTGGTGACTGACTGCTTTTCAGTAGAGGGAGAGAGAGAGAGAAGGGAAGACCTGGATTTAGGGATGTCTGTCATAGTCACCAAAACATTTCTCTTCTGACAAACCCCAGCACTGGGATTCGAAAAGACAAAGGGTGTTGATGCTGGGACCAGAGAGATTTCAGATACCACTATTATCTTTCTCATGTCATGGTTATCATGGGAATCACAGATACCATGAAACCCCTAAGTCCTGAGTTATTCCCTTACAGTTATGGAAGTTTGCATAGAAAGTATTTTTTCCTGTGGAAGAAAAGATCTTTTTAACTGACATGTCTAGTTAACATCCCTGTCTGATGGAGTGAACACTTTAAAGTCTACTGTTAACAGGAAACATGAAATAGGAACAAGCGGTAACTGGTTGTGGAGTGACATAATTTTGAATTTGGTACTATCACAAATAGGTTTAGGAAAGAAAGATCCAGAATTGGTCTCCAAGGATTTACCTTTCTTTGGTACAGGGAACATCCGTGAATAAAAACCTTTCCAAAACTGGGAAGCTGGAACTGGTTCTATCACGCCTTATGACAGCATGTGATGAAGAATAAGTGGAAGCAAAACAGTCTGATCTGGAGGATGAGGAATGACTCCCTGGAAAGGAGGAATTTCCTCCCATTGCCACCTTCATGAATGATTTTCAAAACTCATTTACCAAACAGAAAAAAATGGAGATTCACACTTTCTGGAAAAAAAAGGGGGCCAGAGTGGCAGGGGGTCACACAGTCATTCAGACATGTTGGACTGTCCTTGGTGTTGGGAGGTTCAGTACTTCTTTTTGGAACCCCTTGCCATTTCTTCTTAAACATCTGTTTATCTGAATTTTGCTGAGACTGTTTGTTCTTTTTTTTTTTTGCTAAAACTGGAAGAGGAGACAGAGAATCCTTTTGACTAACTGGAAAAGGGCTGAAAAATCTTGAGATTCCCTGGATCAGCTTGCCTCTCATCACACTTTTTGATCACCTCTGCCGCAGAGGGGCCAAACCCGAGGAAGAATTAAAAATCTCATTTTTAACATATGGGAGGTTCCGAAAATGCAACCATGTAAGCCTCCTCAAAACAGTACCAGTGCCATAGCTCTGAAGAAGCATCAGTCATACAGATGCTACAAACAATTAGTAGTGACCTGTGGAATAGAAGAAAACAAGTTATTTAAAGCAGATTTTTGCTCACAAGAAAAACGAATAATAATAATAAAACATCCTCATACCTTCACAGTTTATCACAACAAACTAAGATGGACATAACAATACAAATTTCTGAAAATATAAGTTGCAGAAGTATACACTTTTTTCCCTTTACTTATCAATAATTTTCTATCCTTATCAGAAAATAGAACTGGAATTAGACAAGTGCTTAGAAGCAGTGGGATAAACTAAAGTTATAGCTGCTGAGTCAGGTTTGGGAGTAGTGTAAACATTTTAAGACTGTGGAACTTTATACATCCTATTTGCCATTTTAGGGGTGGCTAGCTATCAGGAAAATTGCAGGCAGTAACACACACATGCTCTAAAACAGACAGAACAGGAGGAATGGGTGTAGATTCTGGAAATTCCTCCTGTAACTACTTGTTGACTGAGAAAGAAAAGTACAGTTTTGTACCTACCATAAATGTAGATGTCCGATAGACATGCAACTGCAGTCATAACATGTGGGTTGTCCTGCCTCAGGCAGCCCTCGGTCGGCCGGATTCCAAAGTCTGGGTCCGACGTCGGCTGATGTCGCATTTCTCTCCGACGTCAGAGCGGCTGGAGTACATAAGCATCAGCCAACGCCATTTTCTTCAGTGTTTCTTGCCCCAGATGCCAGATGCCCTCCAAGGAAGGCTGTAATCAAATTGGAAGACAAAAACAGGATTCCAAACAAATAAATGAGCAATAAAACAAATACACCATAACAGATATCCCCAGATAAGAGTAACAGGGATAGGAGTGGACCCTAGGCATAGAGGGGTATGGAGGGAGGGAAAACCCGACTGCAGTTGCATGTCTATCGGACGTCTACATTTATGGTAGGTACAAAACTGTACTATGTCCTTCAAGAATGCAACTGCAGTCATAACATGTGGGTAGAATACCATAGCTTAGCTGGGGGAGGAGGTATGCTCTAGGAAAGAGATGGTGTGGCAATCAAACCCTGCAGGACTGCTGAAGCAAAGCCTGCTCTGGATCTGGAATATAGAGGGAGATTGTAGTGTTTGGAGAATGTATGCAAGGAGCTCCATGTAGCAGCTTCTAGAATGTCCTTGGTAGGCACCCCTCTTAAAAATGCTGTAGAAGTGGCTGTAGCTCTGGTGGAATGTGGTCTGACATAGGCTGGAACAGTCTTTCCATGAAAGGAATAACAGAATCTGATGCAATGTCCAATCCATTTAGAAATAGTCTGTTTTGAAATTGCTTTTCCTTGGACTGCAGGGCGTAAGCTACAAAAGTTGTTCAGACTTCCTACTGGCCTTGGTTCTGTCCAGGTAGTATCGAAGTTGTCTGTGAATGTCCAAGGTATGCAAAAGTCTTTCCCCTTATTCTCAGGATTGGGGAAGAAAGCAGGCAGATGAATGGCTTGATTTAGAGAAACCCTAGATACCACCTTTGGCATAAAAGTAGGGTTGGTCCTTAATGAAACCCTGTCTCTGTGGAAAATAATAAAGGGTGGTATTGCCATTAGGGCCTGTAGCTCCGAAACCCTTCTTGCTGAGGTAATTGCCAACGGGAAAGCTGTCTTCCATGAGAGAAATTGCAAGTCAACTGAAGCTGCTGGCTCAAAAGGAGGTAGAGTCAGTTTTTCTAAGACAAAATTGAGGTCCCAGGCTGGCACTGGGCCTTTCTTGGTGGCTTAATGTTCTTGATTCCCCTGAGGAATTGTCTTAGTAAGGGGTGAGAGAAAACAGGAGGATCAGTGTTGTATCTAGCTGAAATAGCAGATGCATGTATCTTTATGGAAGAATATGAGAGGCCGTTCTTTAACATATCTGCCAAATATTCCAAGATAAGTGGGATGTTCAGCAATGATGCATCATGTCCCTTGCTGGTATTCCAATTGCTGAATCTTTTCCACTTTGCTAAGTAAACCTTTCTGGTGGATGGTCTTGAGCCTCTGTTAGTATCCGCTGAACTTCCTTGGAGAGATAAGCTGAAGTTATTTATGGGATCTCCCAGGCTGTTAGCTGCAGTGTCTGAAGGTTTGGATGCAGTGTTTCGAAAATGTGTTGAGTCAAAAGTAGAGGCCACTGAGGGAGGGCCCACCTCCTGGTGTGACATATGCTCCGTAGTAGTGGGTACCAGTGTTGTCTTGGCCAATCCGAGCTATTATGATTCCCTTGGGCTTCTCTGCTTTGATCTTTAGTAATACTGAGGTCATCAGTGGCAGAGGTGGGAATGCATAGATTGCTAGGGAGTTCCAGTTGAATGAGAGGGCATCTATTTTCCAAGCTTTTGGATGGTATGTCCTTGTGCAAAATTTTGGTAGAAGATGGTTGAGGTGAGAGGCAAATAGGTCCACTTCTGGCTTGCCCCATGTCGAAGTGAGTTGTCTGAAGGTCTTCTGATGTAACCTCCACTCGTGTGGATCTGTGAAATTCCTGCTTAGGCTGTCCGCCAACACATTGTCTTTTCCTGGAACAAACTGGGATTGTAACTGGATGTTTAGGCTCAGTGATTTCTCCCAAAGCTGCATTGTCAGTCTGCAAAGGGGGTAAGAGTGGGTGCCCCCCTGCTTGTTTATGTACCACATCACTGTGGTGTTGTCTGTCCGTATCATTAAATGGCCTTGCTGGAGTTGGTGTTGAAAAGCCTCGATGGCATGCATTACTGCCAGCATTTCCTTTTGGTTTATATGCAGATGTGTTTCCTTTGGAGACCATTGTCCTTGTATACACCTGCCTTCCATGTGCGCCCCCATCCAAGGTCTGAGGCGTCTGTAGTCATGGTCTGTGTTATCTGTGGTTTTTTGAATGACATACCTGTGTTTTCCTGGCTCACCGAGGCCCACCATAGGAATTCCTTTTGTAGGCATGGAATGAGTGGTATGATTGTCTCCCAAGTTGTTGCTGTGTTGAGACCAAATGCTTTTTAGGTACCATTGAAGCTTTCTCATGTGTAGTTTTGCTAATGGAACCAGTAGAATGCAGGATGCCATGTAACCCAGGGCCCGTAATAATCTCCTTGCAGTCATGTGGGTGAGTTTTGCTAAACATTTGAAGTAATGAGTTAACTTCTCTTGCTTGTCTTCTGTCAGGTAAGCCATCTGAGAGGCTGTGTCTAGTTTGGCTCCTAAGAAGATTATTTGCTGGGATGGCTGCAGTTTTGACTTTTGGAAGTTGACTGTGTATCCCAGAGCTTGAAGTAATCGTATGACATAATCCAGGTTTTTTGTCAACATCAATTTGTCGTCCGCTTGTATGAGGCAGTCGTCCAGGTACGGGTAAATTTGTATACCCTGGAGCCTGCAATGAGCAATTACTGAAGCCAGGCATTTTGTAAATACTCTGGGCAGTAGATAAGCCAAATGGCAATGCTGAGAATTGATAATGCTCTGGCCCTGCAAGAAATCTGAGGTATCTTCTGCAGCTGTGTCTGATAGGGACATGCAGGTATGCCTCCTTGAGGTCCAGAGTAATCAGCCACGACTCCTTGCCCAGCATGGGAAGGAGTTGCTGTAGAGTCAGCATTTTGAACTTTGGTACTATGAGAAAGGTGTTTAATGCGGACAAGTCCAGTATTGGTCTCCATTGAGATTCTTTTCTTGGAACAAGGAACAGTCTTGAGTAAAACCCCTGTTCTTGTTCTTGTTGTGGAACTCTTTCTATTGTTTTCATTCGAGTCAGCAGAGTGATTTGCTTGATAGCCTCTGCTCTTTGATTTTGTGGTAGGTTTGGCATGCCTTGTTTTCTTGGTAAGGTATGAAAATGAAACCTGTACCCTCGGTCTATAATGTCCAAAATCCATTTGTCCTTTGTCAGTCTGTGCCAGTTTTCTGCAAACAGAGATAATTTCCCGCCCAAGGGAGCTTCTAGTTGTTCCCTGGTAGGCGGTAGTAGAGGAAAGTCATTGAGTTTGTGGTTGTTGGGCAGGTGAAACCCCTGCGTCACTTCTTTGGTTTCCTGGCTGCCATTGTCGTCCCCTGTAAGGGTCTCTGTATTGGCCTCTTCCTCGGCCACATCTGTTCTTACCCCTTTGAAACTTTTCTGGATTAGGAAAGGACCAGTTTTTGGAAGGCCAATTCCTACTGAATCTGGGGGGTTGAACCTGGAGGAAATCTTTCACAGTCTGAACTGATTTTGCTTTTTCTTCGATGGTCTTTAACACATCCTTAGCATTTGCACCAACAAGCTTGTTCTTTTCCAAAGGTGCATCCAGAAGTTTCGCTTTTACATGATCTGGTAGAGGTTGATCTTTTAACCAAGCATGTCTACGAATCACTGCCCCTGTCATAGCTGCCCTACATGAAGCTTCCAGTGCATCATATCCACACTGCAGGAAGTGATTGCTTACTTGCTGAGTGTCATGTACAGCTTCCTGCAAAGTCTTCCTATCTAAAGGATCAGGAGAAGCTAATGTTTTTTGTAAATCTTCTAAGAGATAATCCTGATATTGTAACATATGAAAAAGGCAATTTAAAGCTCTCATAGATAAGGTAGTGGATGTGTAAACCTTTTTGCCCCATCTCTCTAATGACCTTGCTTCCCTGTTGGAGGGCAAAGGATTTTTGAGGTGGAGGCTGAAACTCCTTTAGGCCCCTGTGAAATAGTTTCCAAATCAGCAGTATGGGCCCTGAATAAATGGGAATGAGTTTCTGGGACCCTGTAATACCTGTCTGGCTTGGCTGGAGCAGGAGGAAGAGAATCAGGGGTAGCACTAGAGTCAGAATACAAATCATCCAGAACATCAAGTACAGGAGGAATAGCTAAGGGCCTGTGCTGAGGCTTCTTAAGGAAAGTCCTAAGGCGTTTCCTAGAATCAGAATATTCCTGACCCTGCTACTTGAAATGTTCCCTCATGGTGTGCAGAACTTCCCCAAAAGAAATATCCTCAGGAGGGGAGGCCGAAGGGATGGAATCTTCTGCATCCGAGTCCTCATAGGTCTGGAAGAGCTCTTCCTGGCTATCAGAGTGGACAGAGCCCTCAGAGTCTTCATCTGAAGGAGTAGGGTCAGAGGGTTTAGCCCGGGGCCTTTTATCAGGAGGAGGCTGGGATGCTCTCTCAGGATGGGCCTGTGAACCTCTAATCATGGAAATTAAATCAGCAGCCATGGACATAATTTGTGTCTCCGGAGTCGGCTGAGGTAAAGATTTAGAAGTAATATGCTTTGTTTTGCTGGCTGCCTTAGCCCTAGTGTAGGCCTTAATAGACATGGCCATAGGAGGCCTGGCAGCTCCACGTGCAGGAGTGACCTTGTCTACAGCAATGGTCTTGGTATCCGGAGGAAAGTCTATAACTGGCGTCGGAGCAATGTCTGGAATCGAGTCGTCGGTACGGTGTCTTCGGTTCGAGCGGTGGAGAGACCGTCTCAGAGGGAACCAGAGCACTCGCTAGGTTTTGGCGTGGAGTCGGTGGTAGACGCGGGCCGAGGATGTCGGTCCCGGTCTTTTCGCTTTGGGAGTTTGCGATGTCGGAAGATCCGGCGGCATGGTGTAAGCAAATTTATCGCCGAAAAATCTTCAGCGAACTCCACCCGGCGCCTGAGAGTGCGCTTGTTGAAGCGAGCACAGGCTACACAGGCCGAGGCGCCGTGGTCTGGGCCCAGGCAAGGGAGGCAGTAAGAGTGGAAATCCTTATGAGGTATTTGTTTACCACAAAAAGACAATTGTTAACTTTTCAGTAATTTCTGACATCGGCTGAGGCAAGAAAAGGTCCCCAACGGGTACTTAGCTTTTGATGACTTCGGTATCGTAGAATACAGGAGCTGACCGACCGGCACTTGCGAACTGCTTCTGCTTCGGGCACCGCGCGGCAAGAAAGACTGAAGAAAATGGCGTCGGCTGATGCTTATGTACTCCAGCCGCTCTGACGTCGGAGAGAAATGCGACATCAGCCGACGTCGGACCCAGACTTTGGAATCCGGCCGACCGAGGGCTGCCTGAGGCAGGACAACTCACATGTTATGACTGCAGTTGCATTCTTGAAGGACATCTCACACAAAGAGAATCTCCCCACAGGGAGAATCAGAAATTGAGCTCTCCTCCAAGTCTAAATCAGAAATTTGGGGAAAAACTGTATCCACCTCCACATCATCTTGTTCAGATTTGGAATCTTGAATCTCTTCAGGAAAAGAGGAATTCCTTTTTCTTTTACCAGAAGCTAGTTTTACAAGAAGGATCAATAGCCTGAACTAAATGCTGAATGAGACCCAGTAAACTACTCCTAAAAAATTGAGGAGGAGTAGATACAAGCTTGATATTCTGTTTCTTTTTGGCAGGAAAAAGGGGCCAGCTATATTACTAATAGCAGCAGCTGTCTCCCAAGGGATGAGCACTGCGTTCTGACACAACAGGGAAACCTTCTTTGTTCCTTCTTCCAGGATCAAGAAGACTGGCTTTCCTTTGCCCAGTGAGGGGATCCCAAAAGCTGCACAGGATGAGGTTAACCCCTGGTCTATACTGGCTGTTACACCAGAGGGATCTGTGGTAAAAGATGAGTGGTCTGACATACAACAAATGGCCACAGCAGGGTCCCTTACCTGTGGCCGAAGCAAATTGCTAGCCTGCTGTGGTGGCAAATGCTATTTCCTTAACTTTTTCTTTTTGTGCCTGGAGGAAGGACCGACTGTTGGACTGGTAGTCTATTCCATGGTAAAGCCAAAAATGGTGCCTTCATCCTAGGGAAGACGAGCAACAATTGCTGGTAAATACTATCAGTCCATGAAAGTTACTTTTTTGACATAAACACAGTAAAAAGGACTTTAAAACAAACACTATACCAGCCCCACAAAAGAAAAATAATTTATTTACATAAAACATTTTTCAGTTATTTTATATTACTTTCCAACTGACAAAAATGAATGCTTTGTTTAAAAGTATATTACAATCTCAAGATAGCCCATTAAAATACAACACTCTCATATTTAAAATAATTTTAATGAAGAAGAAAGTAACAATATGTCAAGAAAATGGAAGTTTTTTTTTCACTAAAAGGGTATTTAATTGCTCTAGAAAAGAAAGTACAAGCTGAACATCGATCCTTGAAAGTTCATAGGTTCATAGGTTGGTACTAGGCTATCAAGCCCTACGGCCTATACAAGCCTAGCCATAACAATTCCCTGGCTATTTCTTCCCACACTGTTTACTTCCCTGGTCCCCTGTCTAGCAGGGCGAGTGACGTGATCCCCAGGGTGAATTTCCTTTCTCCCATCCAATCGTCAAGGTTCCTTCTGAAGAGGGTCAAAGAGGTGCTCTGCTTGACATGTATGGGCAATCTATTCCAGAGTCTGGGGAGTCTCTGGGTCAGGAACCTATCCCTCTGGCATGTTTTGTTTAATTTGATGACAAGGTTTAGATCCCTGGAGCGTGTGGCTCTGAGGGATTGGGATTTCTTTAAGTGTAGCATGTCCAACAGTTCTGGGTTTGACATGGCTTTGTATGTTAAGCAGAGATCGCCTCTGAGTAGACTATATGCGACAGAGTATAGCTGGAGTTTTTTAAGGCGGTCAGTGTAGGGCATCTGCTTTAGGCCTGTGATTCTTTTAGTGAGGTATTTCTGCCTCAGAGGAGCATACTCTTTGGCAGCAGTAAAGCACTGAAGAGCTTTGCATAAAAACTTGTCTTTTAGTCAAGCTCAGTTCAAGCTGCCTGGCAGTTTGGTTGTGTGGTAGGTGTTGTGAAGCTTGGGAAGCTAGCTGGCTGCTACATTCTTATCAGGATATAAGCCATACAGCTAAGGCTACTGCAGCAGTGATCAATATGATGCACATATATCTGTTCCTGAAGACTTCCACATTATTTGTCTGTGCATCACTGCTTTTACCACCTCTTCCTATATTAGCTTTAAAATTGACTCTCATTTTCTTGTAAACTCTGCATAATTAAGTTTTTCATAAATATTTCCATTTGTGCCTTTTCTTGGATTCCAAATTTCTTAGCATAACAACAGATTTTCATAACATTTCTGAATGCCTGTAATAGCTCTACAGGATCTCTGGTTATTTTTCTTGTTAGGGACTATCAAGTTTGGTGACTATCCTTTATACTTTCTGTTGCCCAAGTCATTGTGCTAAAAGTTTCTGTGGTCTGGATTTGCTACAAAAACAGTTACATAACAATCTCTCTAAACTTATGCATATTATCCAGCTCCTCCTCTTATTCAGTGAGATTCCCATTATTCTGCAATACTGCAAAATGGGAATGTGCGGTGGTGGTGCTGCGGTAGCGTTGTTGCCTCACAGTAAGACGTCCAGTTCGATCCTCAGCTAGAGCGTCTTCTGCGTGGAGATGTGCGTGAATGGGCGTACCTTCGTTGAAGGTTGTGCGTCAGGGCTGGTAACTTGGCACATAAAAATCAACTACCAATCATTAGCGGACCGGAGTTCCGCTGTGGCGACCCCTAACCGGGAAAAGCCAAAAGACACAAATAAACTGCAAAATGGGAATGTATTATTTTACTTCTACATATATTATGACTGATACATTTTTACAACCCCTAAGCAGCCCAAGTGCACATTACAATCAATTTTTAAACTTGCTTCTGTCTAGCCTTTCTTACCTTGTTACAGTAGAAAGACCAGACACCTTACAACTAATAAAGACAGTAACGCAAGAAAGTACTTAACATTTACAGCAGTCACTGATAAGACACCTCACTCAAATTTAAAATTCCACTGTCAGCAAACTATGCAAGACTGCTTTACATTACACTCAAATTGCATCACAAATTTATTATACAAATATTAGTTAAAAACAAAAATTGTTTTACTTACAGTTACATCGTCAGTGTCCTTTGAAACATTAATGACACATTGGGGTGTACACTTTACAAGTCCTCCCCCCTGCTTAATACAGCTTACAAAAATTCAGTCTCTCCTCAGCCACTTCTTGCAAAGTCACATATCACATATGTCCGTTCCTATATTTAATAGGACTGATGCCATTAAAATCACAAATTTCTCAATGTTGCTGTTTTTCTTCTTGATCCTTTCCATCTCCAACGCTGGTGACTGCTTCGAGTCCAAGGTACTTCTGGTTCTTCTATTCAGCTCTTTTACATTTTTCTGTTACTCAAGCATTTTCCTTTGGAACAATGAAAAAGGTTTCACTGGAAGATTTTCTGTATGACCTTTGCTAAGGTCAGAAAAACAAGAAACTGTGTTGCCTTTTGCTTGATGACTCGCTCTTTGTTGACTAAAAAAGAAGTTATGTACTTACCATAAAGTTTCGTCTGTGTTGTCCAATTTCATTCTTCCTCAACCTGTGGGTTCAGTTCTGATCCTCGGAACAGACCCAGCCTCTATCACAGCTTGTGGTAACCAAAAAAACTTATCTCTTACCCATAATGCACCTATCCCATTTACCTTGGATCTAGTTTGCTGATAGACACAAGAAAATATCAAAGACAATGATCTACTTGTCACCAGTTCCTCTATAAATCCAAGGGCATGGAGGGAGGGGAGTTGAAGAATGAAAATGGACAACACAGATGGAACATTATGGTAAGTACATATCTTCTTTACCTAATGTTATCCATTTTCATTCTATCCTCAACCTGTGGGACACAGTCCCCAGCTACCTTATGGGTGGACTCAAGGAAGGATGGTCTTGAGCACCATTGAACCAAATGATGCTCTTCCCCTGAGACCAGATCCAATTTGTAAGGAGTAATAAAAGCAGGTGAGTAAGCCCAGGTTGCTGCTGCACAAACATCATGCATGGAGGCTCTAGGCTGGAAGACAGCTGAAGTCACCATGGCTCTAGTGGACTGTGCTTTTAAAGGTTATGATAAAGCAATGCCCCATTTGTTGTAGATGAAAGAAATAAAATCTGTTCGCCATCTAGCTAATGTCACTTTGCTCACTGGTTTTCCTAGTTTTGTATTTGAGAAACGGATAAATAAATTGGTCAGTTTTTCTGACATATTTTGTTCTGTGAAGATAAAAACATAACTTTCTATGAGCATCTAATAAGTGTAAGCAGTATTCACTTTTATTAGCAAATTTGGGGAAAAACACTGGTAGGTTAATGGACTGACTGATGTTGACTTCTGAAACCACCTTAGGTAGAAAGGAGGGGCTGGTTCTTAGTGCAACCCTGTCTTTGTGAAAAACCGAATATGGTGATTTACAAGACAAAGTTTGAATTTCTGAAATCCTTCTGGCGGAAGTAATAGCTACTAAGAAAATAGTTTTCCAGGACCGAAACTTAAGATCATAATCTGCTGCCAGTTCAAAAGGGGGTTGTATGACTGTTTGCAACATCAAGTCCAGGCCTCAAGGAGGGGCTGGATCTCTGTATGGAGGCTTCAACAGGAGAGAACCTCTCAAAAAAGCTTGACTCATATCTCTTGCTTCTCACAAATTGTGTATTCAAATCCAGTCTGAAAATTGGATATAGCTGCTAAATGAACTTTAACAGCAGCGGACGAAAATCCTGCATTGAACAGAGAGGCTAAAACTGGAGAATCTTATGAATAGGAGCTGAAAAAAGGGTCAACGCCATTTTGACGTGCCCAACGAACAAACCTTTTCCATTTACTGTTGTAAAGTTTAAGCGTAGATGGTTTGTGAGATGCCAAAAGAATGAGTCAGACAGGTGAAGACAGCATAGATTACCTGGCTATTAATGGAACTGGAGAGACCAAGCTATCAAGGTTGAGGTTCAAGATGTCTGGGTGAGCCACACCTGTCGGATGGGACAGAAAATCTGAAACCAGGTCCAAAATCCAAGGAGGGTGAATTAAATGAGGCCAAAGGAAGGGAAACGAAATCTGTCGAGGCCAATAAGCTGCAGTGTAGATTACCTTGCTCTTCAACCTGATTGCTTTCTGTAGACACTCTGGAATTAGAGAAATTGGAGGAAAGGTATAGAGAAGACCAGAGGGCCAAATGTGGACTAGAGCATCCCTCGGAGATTCCACTGAGGGGGGATAAGGGCAAAATACTTGCTGCACTTGTTTAGTGGACAGGCGAAAAGATTGGAGCAAGGCTGGCCTCATTGCTAAAATACCCTCACAAGTCACTTTTGGACTGAGGGGGGTCTATATTAAAATCTCGAAGCCTGACAATATCGAACACAATATTGTCGACATGAGAATACCAAAAGCGCACTACTTCGAACGTTTAAATGGAAAATCCCTGTAGAGGGTGATTTCTGTTTACTTCAATGTAGTGCATTCTCGGAGTTGGTATATTTAAGTAGGGGGGTGTGGGGTGCAGGGGGGCTTGCCCCCTGCCTACACACTATTTTTTTTTTTTTTGGTTTTGATGGTTTAAGACTTTGATCACTAAAGTTCGATCTTTAGTGATTCAAAGTTTTAAACCTTCGAGATTATAATATAGACCCGACTGAGGGACCACTCGTGAGGCAAGAGTACGCATCTGCTCAGTTTGTCTGCTATCACACTGGACTTCCCCGGAATGTCTGATGTTATGAGAAAGCGGCTGGATGACATCGCCCACTGCCTCACACTGATTGCTTCTCAACACAGGGGATAGGACTTGGTTCCTCCTTGCTTGTTGATGTACCAAACTACTGACATGCTGCCCATTTGACTCACAATCGTCCCTAAAGGTACAGCATCCTGGAAGGCCTGCAGTGCTAAACATATCACTCTCATCTCTTGGACGTTGACACGCAAGTTGGCCTCTATGGGGGACCAAGTGCCTTGGACCGTGTTCTCCAGATAATGCCCTCTCCCACCCTAATGGGAAGTGTCGGTGGTCACTGTGGCCTTGGGTTGCGAAGGAAGGAAAGGACAGTCTTTTAAGATTTGATCCAACTGAATCTACCATTAGACATCTCGCCTGCAAACGCTGGTGACTGCAATCGAAGTTGACATTGGCTGTAGTATCAACCATCGTGTTGCAAGCAGACATTGTAAAATTCTCATATGAAATCAGGCTAAGGGAACTAGAGTTGTAGCTGCTGCCATTGACCCCAGGGTCTTCAGACCTAGGTGTGCAGATACTTTCTTGTTGTTGTTGTTGACTTGTCACCCGATTTTCTGTAGTCTCATTGAGGGAAGAGAGGCTGCTACTGTCTTTGTGTTCAAGATTGCTCCTATGAACGTTAAGGTCTGTGTCAGTTCGTGATGAGATTTTTTTGTAATTTATGGTTATCCCTAGACGGGAACAAGTCTGGAAAACCTGCTCTCTTGCTCTAGCAGTTGATGCCTGGTTAGAGTGATAATGAGCCAGTCGTCCAAGTACAGAAACATACAATCCCAGCAGTCTTAAGTGAGCTGATACTACTTCCATGCACTTGGTGAACACCCTAGGGGCTGTGGTGAGACCAAAGGGTAGAACTCTGAACTGGTAGTGACGGGCTCCCAAATGGAAAAGGAGAAACTTTCTGGATAGTCTGTTCATCTTTATATGACAGTACACATCCTGAAGGCTAGTGAGGACATCCAGTCATACTGTTCCAAAAATGGAAGAATGAACTGAACCATAACCATCTGGAACTTTGTTGAACTGACTTGTTTAAAATACTGAGATCCAAAATTGGTCTCCAGTCCCCTGTCTTTTTTGGCACTAAAAAGAATCTTGGAGTATGTTCTGGATTTTCTCTGGTCTGGTAGGCCTTCTTGGGTGACACTTTTTTCTAGCAGTTCTTAAATTTGTAATACTGCCTGTTCCCTCTGATCAGGTGGGACATTGGGGATTTTTTTGTAAAGAGTTTTTTGGTTACCACGAACTATGAGAGCAGCAGAGTAGGTTCTGAAGATTATAACTGAACCCACAGGCTAAGAATAGAAAGAAAATTGAGAACGGATTTTTTTTTTCTGCCACTGTCAGTTCTGCATTCAAACAAATGTCTAAGTCTCCACGGAAAACTTGTTTTGAAGAAAGCTGGACACAGAATCTTGAATCCCATATTTGCCTCCTGACATTCCCTGACAGCCAGGATAAACTTGCTTCTCCAGCCTGGTATGCACTGAATAATATTCTACAAACACACTGATGTTCCCAGTGTTTAATACTTTTCCCTTCTGCCACTATTTTGTTAGGAGAAAATATTTCTGCAGCTATGAATGCATCTTTACTATTATAGGTTTTGGGTGCTTTTTGTGGCAAGAATTTGAGCATACATAGAATGTGCCTTTTTCAATTAAAAAATCCTGCTGTGGAATACCAGTCCAACTGCTTAAATGTACTTTCATAAAATTAATGCAGTCTGCTCCTTCCAGTTTCTCTGGTACAGCAAAACAAAATAGCATTTTTTCTCTGTGTTCTGTCTTTTAACTCTACTATCTTCTGAAATAGCCTTTCTTGAAAAGCTCAGGCTCAACCAGCCTTTTTCTTCAGGTTATCCTCTTTTTTTTTTTTTTTTTGTTTTGTTTTTTTGCAGTTTTATCAGTTCATCTGAATAGCTAATTAGATATACTTCTATATTACTTGACTTTACACATTCCTTCAGTGTGGTTTATTTTAAACATCACCGAGTATGTATAAATCGCTTCCATCGGAATTACTGGAAGCCATCTCCTCTATCAAAGCTGAAACTTGAGCTGCTTATTTGCTTAATAACTGCAAGCCAAAGCTTTTTCTTCTCCTTTTCTGGTTGATTTCCTCTTACTTTCTCCAAATTTTCTTTTTTTTTTTCTGGCATCCAGGCAGTGCAACTACCAGCCAGTAATTCAGTAATTACATTTTCCCCAGATGAATAGTTTTTAACTGGTTTGTTTTCAAAGTTGCAGTTTTCACACTGGAAGAGCTCCCATCAATGTAGACACAAATGACTGGTAAATGAAAAACAGCAAAAAAAAAAAAAATACTGTTTACTGTTGCAGTATACTAAACGGTTGGGTTACCTTTTTAAATAACCTAGATGTCCAGGCAGGGTACCAAAGCAACCTTCCCTAGAGCTACAGTAAAGTCTCACTTAACCGCCACCCGTGGGGATTGGTAGATGCTGTTAAGTGCATGTTCTGGTTGCTTGAGATGTGCTTTGGCTCGTATACAAGCCAATCAAAAATCACAATAAAAAACTGCAAAGTGGAGCCTCTTCTGTTCAATGTGGAACAGCGGGGTGTTCTGTGCCGAGTAGAAGTGTCTCTGCTTTGCAATTTTTGATTGGCTCGTATGCTGAGATATGAGCCAATCAAATGCTGGTTGCTTAAGAATGCCAGTTGCTTGAGTCCTGGATAACGGCAATTTTACTGTACATGCCTGATGTATGACCTAAGCCCACAGGTATAAGGGCACATACACTAGCATATAAAAGTGAAAACCTCAAACTATCTCAAAGCCAGAAGACCTGGAGACACCCAAGGATACCAGATAGGCAACAGTCAAGTAAGAGAAAAGAAGGGAGAGAATGGCTCACTCTTGGTCCATGAAATGTAGGGCAAAACCTTGTTAAAGATAAAGGGGATGAACGAGTGGGGAAGGAATGCTGCAACAGTGATCAGTAGGGCATTTAATCTTATGGCAAGTTCTTAACAACTGTACTACTTTCTTCCTTAAATCACTGTTGCAGTGCTCAAAACTGTTGGGTGATTTCCAAAGCTTAGTGAGTAGTAAGGGTGGATGGATCAGTCTTTGGGAAACTGTCAATTAATCCAGAGAGAAATGACCTGGCAGAGGAGGCTCTTCATCTAGAGAAAACATCTATCCTGTAGTGTTTGGAAAAGGTATCCACAGAAGACCACGTTGCTGCTTCTAGGATGGTTTTGGAGTCAGTACATTTGTAAAAGGCTCCAAAGGAGGCAAATGCTCTTTTACAGAAGGTAAAAATTAAATGCAGCTGAAAATAGTTGTTTAGAGACAGGGTTCCCCCAGCTTGGCTTCCTGAAATGAAACAAACTGGTCATTCTTGCAAATGGACTTGGCTTTATACAAGTAAAATATGAGCAGCCTGTGTACATTTAGATAATGGAGGATTCACTCCCTCTTGCTCTGAGGGTTATGTAAGAGGACAGGAAGACTGATGGCCTGATTGAGTAATAAACTCATTGACTATCTTGGGCATAAATGAAGGGCTGGCCCTCAGAAACACCCTATCCTTATGGAAAATAAGGAAGGGAGGAGATACCACCAGGACTTGGAGCTCAAAGGCTCATCTAGCTGATGTGGTGGCTACTAGAAGGATGTTTTTCCAAGTACAAAATTTGACAGAGGCAGAAGTCACTAGATCAAAGGGAGGCAAAGTGAGCTTTTCTAGGACAATGTTAGGTCCCAGGAAGGTAGAGCAGGTTTTAAATGAAGGATGCCTTTAAGAAATTGTTTACTCTGGCCTGGCAAGAAGAGAAGGGTCTAGAGACAACCACTCAAAAATGGTTGATAAGTGTGCATTAATAGAGGAGTAAGCAAGACAGATTTCAAGTAACTCAAAATTATGAGAAGACAGTAGGAACCTTTAACTGTGCCCAAGATGCACAAGACTTTCAAATGGTAGGTTTCCTTTCCTAGTATAAAAAAAAAAATAAAAAAAAACTGTACCAAGTCCTCAGAAAAATGGTGTCTGAAAGGGATCAGAATCCTATCATCCATAATATCAGGCTGAGAGATGACAACTGGGATGAAGGGCCAGCCCTTCATTTATGTACTGTGGGAGCAAATCCACTCTATGGGGTAAGCTTGTGGTAATGACCCTTGGCTAGGTGGTAGAGAAGGGGAAACCAATGCTGTCTGGGCCAAAGGGGAGTCACCAGCAAGATGTTTGGTTTGTTCCTCTCAACCTTTAAAAAGACATTGGGGAGTAGAGGCAAGGGGGGGCATAATCAAAAAAACCTTCCTTCCAAAGAGAAGGACATGATATCAGTCCTCCATGTCTGATGACAAGGAGTCTTGAGGCAAAACGGATGTAGTTGCCTGTTCTGAATGGAGGTAAATAATTCTACCTAAGGAATACCCTTATTTGTGGACTACATCTAGGAGACCTCTCTGTTCAGCATCCAATTTTGAGTCTTCTTTTGATATGCTTAGAAAGTCCACCAGGACATTGTCCTGAGAAGGAATGCAAACTGCTTGGAGGGAAAGGTTTGCTTTTATGACCCGTCTTGAGGCTAGAATGCCCAATCTGCATCTCTCATAAGACTTAACTCTAGACAACATGACTACAGTGTCACTGGTGAAGATTCTGAGGGGGGCATGGAGACCAGGTATGACAAAAAATCTGCAGAGCCTGAACCTGTCCCTACATGTCCTTCAGGTTGATGTGTTCTGTCCACTGATTTGGTGGTCATTGCCCATGGACTCTCACACAGCCTATCCATGGCCCCCAGGCTGCATCTAATGCATCTGTGTTCAGGTTGTGTTGCCGTACCTGCAGATGGAATGGAAGGCTTAGGAAGTTTCCTCTGTTATTCACCACTGAAGTTCTTTCATCAGAAAAGGAAGAAGTGGAATATGGGTGCCTACAGAATAAATATGCTGGGACCAGAAGATTTCAGGTACCATTGAATCTTTCTCATATGGAGACTGGCAAAGGACACCATGGGTATATAGTTGCTGCCATGAACTGCAAATCCCAAATTCTGCAGGAGGGAAACAGTGGAGCTGAGATGGTGACTGTATTAACAAGTCATCTAAGTATGAGAATATCTTAATTTCCCTGAGTTCTGCAAATGGCAATGACAACAGGTGCTTCACAAATACTCTGTGGGCTACAGACAGTCCAAAGGGTAAATCAGAAAATGGAAAATGTGATGAACAATCCGAAAATCTTAGAAATTTCCTGAAGGACGGGTAAATGTGGATGTAGAGATAGATAGACATCCTTCAGTTCCAAAGACACTATGAAAGTCTGAGGAAGGATGAAAGGAAAACAGTCTGGAGTGACAGGATTTTGAATGAGGAGACCACAACAGAGGTATTGAGAAGAGTCAAATCCAGTACAGACCTCCAGTCTCCTCTTTTTCTGGGTTCTACAAAATGTCTGGAATAAAGCTCTTTTCCTATATACTGTTGCGGAACAGGTTTTATTATACCCTGCTCAAGTAGGATTGAAGGATAGGAGGTAAGAGGCTTACCTGATTGGGGAGGGTGGTGGTGGGATACCTTTGAATGGTGGAATCTCCTTCCACGACATCCTGTAACCTAGCTGTATGACGGAAAGGACCCATTTGTCTGAATTAATGAGTTACCAAATCGAAAAAGATGAGGTCAACCTTTTTGATATGTGAAGTAATGGACTAAGGGGGACAGAAAATACTCAGGCTAACTTGTCTGGACAGAGATGGCCTTCCAGAATTAGAATTCCTGTCTAGTTTATCTTGAAATGTCTTTCGAGACATTTTCTTGCCCTTCTGTTGGGGCCTATAGCCCCTGACAGAAGAGGTAGGTTTACCTAGATAATTGCCCTGATACCTGGGTCAGAAGTGAGTAAAATTTGTCTATAATCCTTCATAATGTTCTTGCAAAGCTTTAAACAAGTTGGCCGCCTAAGGGCCTAATAATAACTGGTGAATCCAGGAGCTTAGCTTTTAAGTCCTCAGCTAAGGACTGTAAACAAAGCCATGTGTACCTTCTAACAACAGATCCAGTAGTAGCTGCTTTGGAAGAAGCTTCCACTGCATCATAACTGCACTTAATGATATGTCTAGTGATCTGTGAAGCCTGAGCCACCACAGACCTGGCCTGCTGCTTAATACCAGGTACTTCCACAAAAGTCAGCACAGACAGTAAATATTTTGTCTTCTGAGTCTGGTAATTCACATATTTGAGGGCTAGAGTGGGAGAAGTGTATACCTTTTTTCCAAGCCTGTCTATTGCCCTGCTATCTTTATCTGAAGGGAGGGAATCAGCAGGAAGTAACAACTTACAGCACTTGTCCGTTGAAATCAAAAAAGCAGATGATCTGCCACAGAATTCTTATAAAGGAACTTTAAATCTTCAGGCACTTTGTAAAATCTATCAGGTCTTAAAGTTGCTGGGGGTTGAGAATCAGGAGCAAAGGAAGTGGAAGCAAATGCATCCAGTTGGTATAATAGTTAAGGTGCTTATCTCAAAGACAGAAGGTACAAGTTTGATTCTCACCCCTGACAATGAAATTGACTAGCCATAAAATGGTCCACAAGGGCAGCTAGCCTAGTACTTACCTAGGAACTTATGAAAAGCCTTCAGAACAGGATGGACAGGTGCAGGTATAGGGGTGCCTACCTCCGGCAAATTGTAATATATTTTTGTACATCATAAATTTGTCAGTATTCCCACTCAAAATGCTTCACCTTGTTAAGATATGGTTTCCTCAAAGGAGATTTCATCTACAGGAGGATCAAAGAAAAAAGTATCCTCATCATCAGAGGCCAATTGGCCTGGGGAGTGAATTTGGGAAATGTAGGCCAAGAAGCATTAATCTGAACCAGGCTGCCGCACCTTCCTCTGAGGATGTCTCAAGATATCTCTTCTGAGCGACAGAAGGATACGGAGCAGAAGAGACAAAGGATGGTGGCTGAGATCCAAAATGGCTTTAAACAGGCCCTGGGAAAATTCCATTCATTCTTTTTCCCAGGGACACCTGACTAGAGGAAGCATTTTTGTGTTTTTGTTTCCTCTTCTTGGAAGAGGAATCACTAATGAGCAGTGGTGGATCTGACCACTGATGTACCTCAATTAAGGACCCTAGTACTTCTTCCCAAACTAATATTTGGGGAATACCCTTTGGTTCTTCCAAAATAAGACATCCCCAACATCAGTAAGATCAGTCATATTAGATTGGTGGGAATGAGATGCCATACCAGCCTCCGTGGGGTTCATGGTACCAAGATTTCCAACCCTCAGCAGGTACATCCATGTCCAACTGGGCAGTCAAACGATCAGGCCTAGCCCTTTTAAACTTATTTTTCAGAATGAGTGGGGCATCTGGAGTGGAAGGATCTGCCATTTTAGCTTGGGTGAGGTGATTAAGATACTGGGTCTCCAAACAAAGGAAAGATGCATATATTCATTTTTGGTACAAATGACTGACAGATTTGCAGTTTTTAGTTGTGTTTGGAAATTAGGCAAGAGAGACACTGGAAGTAGAGATCCTTACAAGGAATCTGTCTACCACAATTGCACCTTCCCATCCTGGCTGACATGTAACAGTATTGAGTCACAGAAACTTAATTAAAAACAGGAAAAATTCCCCAATGGATCACTTATCTGAACCAGTGAAGCCACAATATACCATTGACCATGCATAGAACAGACCCACTGGTGCGAGACCTGCATTTCAACTGGCACTGAGACAGTCTGAGGTTTTCATGCTCAGACATCTGTTTGTGTGCTCTTATGCCCATGACTTGGGTCATACATTGGACATATGGCAGGTTTTGGTACCCTGGACGAAAATTCAGGTTATTCTGCGAGATAACACAACAGCTTGGATTACTGCAATACTGATCTAAGGAAGGACATCAATCTAAATTTTACAGACAAAATGTAAACATTTTCCTCACAAAAATACATTCTTTTGAAAAGGGAGGACAACAACATACCATATCTGTACATCTTTAACAACCAACATCAATTGCTTTAACAGACCTAGATGATGATGATGATAATGATGTAAACAAGTAGGAAAAAACAGAGGCAAACTTAAAATTTTTAGCAAAGCAATATTTAAAAGACATGCAGAAATGCAACATTCAGCACAGTGCATGGTGGCAACCTATTAGGCGTTACTGTAGATTAAGGATAACACAGCTGCACAAATGCTTTCTTTAATATGCACTTAATGGAAGAATTTTCCAGTGGTCAGCTTGCTTAACACACATCAGACATTTGCAACATCCTCCACACTAAACTGCAACACAAACAAGAAAATTTCTCTAATTTTCATGACCACAGCAGAATAGTGAAACAGATAATGGCAACCTTTATGCAATATTCCAAGCAGCTAGCTGCAGTGTTTTCAAGTTTGGATGTAGGATCTTGTAGTTGTTCTGTGTTAGAAGTAAGGGACATAGAGGTAGAGGCCATGCGTGTGTCCGAGACATGCTTCTCAGTAGCGGGTACCAATGTTGCCTCGGCCAGTCTGGAGCTATCAGGATTACCCTTGGCTGATCCTCTTTGATCTTCAGTAGGACTTTGTACATCAAAGGAAGAGGTGGGAATGCATATGCTGTCAGGTTTTTCCAGATGAAGGAAAGGGAGTCCACCCTCCAAGCAAGTGGGTGGTATGCTCTTGTGCAGAATTTCTTCAATTGGTGGTTGTGTGGGGAGGCGAACAGGTCTATCTCTGGTAGTCCCCATTTCTTTGTTATGGTTCTGAAGATATCTGGATGCAGCATCCATTCGTGAGCATCCGTGGTAGTTCTGCTTAAGGTGTCTGCTAGTGAATTTTCTTTTCCTGGTACAAATCTGGCCTGAAGTTGAATGTTGAGATTCAGGGCCACATTCCACAGGTCCATTGCCATCCAGCATAGAGGATATGAATGTGTACCTCCCTGTTTGTTGATGTACCACATGACTGTGGTATTGTCCGTCCTTATCAGCAGGTGACCTTGTTGAAGGAATGGTCGGAATGCCTGGATTGCATGTTTCACTGCCAGCATCTCCTTTAGATTTATGTGTAGATTCAGCTGGTCTTGGGTCCATAGGCCTTGTATGCACTTGTCCACCATGTGTGCCCCCCAGCCTAGGTCTGAGGCGTCCGTGGTGATGGTCTGGTTTGGATGAGGTTTGTGGAAAGGCAGTCCTCTGTTCAACTGGCAGGCCTGAGCCCACCACAGGAATTCTTGCTTCAGGCATGGAATTATTGGAATCTGGGCTTCTAGACTGTGCTTGTGTTGAGACCATACATTCCTTAGGTACCATTGCAACTTTCTCATATGCAGCCTGGCATGCGGAATCAATATTATGCAGGATGCCATGTAACCCAGGGCTTGCAGGACTTTCCTTGCAGTAAGCTGAGTTTGTGTTGTTAATGTCATGAAATAGACTGGTAGTTGCTTTTGTTTTTCTTCTGTGAGAAAAGCCATCTGAGTTGATGTATCCAGTTCTGCACCCAAGAATGTTATCCTTTGGGATGGTACTAGTCTTGACTTTTGCATGTTGACTGTGTATCCCAAGGCTTGCAAGAGTTGTATGACCTTTTCCAAATCTTTTGTTAATTTTGCCTTGTTGTCCGCTTGTATTAGGCAGTCGTCCAGGTATGGGTAAATTTGAATTCCCTGAAGCCTGCAATGAGCAATTACTGATGCCAGGCATTTCGTGAATACTCTGGGCGCAGTAGATAAGCCAAAGGGCAATGCTGAGAATTGATAATGCTCTGATCCTGCAAGAAATCTGAGGTGTCTTCTGCAATCTGGTCGTATAGGGACGTGCAGGTATGCCTCCTTGAGATCTAGAGTCACCAGCCAAGACTCCTTGCCCAGCATGGGAAGAAGTTGCTGGAGGGTCAGCATTTTGAATTTTGGAACAATGAGGTATGTGTTCAGAGCGGACAAGTCGAGAATAGGTCTCCATTGTCTTTTCTTGGTACAAGGAAAAGCCTGGAGTAAAATCCTTGGCCTTGTTCCATAGGCGGTACCTTTTCTATAGCTCTCATCCTTAGTAAGTTGTTGATTTGTCTTAGAGCGTCTGTTTTTTGGCTTGGTGGTAGGTTTGGCATTCCTCTTTTTTTTGGTAGAGTGTGGAAGTGAAACCTGTAGCCTTTGTCTATTGTTTGTAAAGTCCATTTGTCTCCTGTAATGTAATGCCAGTTGACGGAAAATAAGGCTAGTTTTCCGCCCAAGGGTGCTTCCAGTTGTTCCCTGGTAGGCGGAATCAGAGCCAAGTCATTGTGTCTGTCCTGTGGAAGTGGTTGTAGTTGAATCTGTGGCAGTACTTTTCTGGTTGGTAGGTTGCCACTGACGTCCCCTGTAGGCACCCCTGGATTGACCTCTGCCTCTTGGGCGTCTATTTCTGCCTCTCTGTGCTCTGGAGGTGTCTGGAAAGGACCAATTCTTCGAAGGCCAATTTCTGCTAAACCTCGGAGGTTGGACCTGTAAGAAATCCTTGACTGTTTGGACAGATTTTGCTTTTTCTTCCACCTTCTTTA
Organism: Protopterus annectens; assembly: GCF_019279795.1. Lineage (NCBI taxonomy): Eukaryota > Metazoa > Chordata > Ceratodontiformes > Protopteridae > Protopterus > Protopterus annectens. The sequence continues at coordinate 1,161,000,939 of NC_056739.1, forward strand.
GAACCTCCTGTGCAGGGGAGCCAAACAAACTTTGTTTCTCCATAGGAGCATCTAGGAGTTTTGACTTAACATGGTCTGGTAAGGATTGTTCTTTTAACCAGGCATGCCTTCGAATCACTGTACCAGTCATAGCTGATCTAAAGGAAGCCTCCAGTGCATCATAGCCACATTTTAAGAAATGGTTACTGACCTGCTGAGAGTTATGTACCAAATCCTGAAGGGACTTGCGGTCTATAGGTTCAGGAGAGGACAGTTTTTTTATTTAGCTGGTCTAACAAAAATTCCTGGTACTGAATCATGTGAAATTGACAGTTTAAGGCCCTGGCTGAAAGAGTAGCAGAAGTATAAACCTTTTTACCCCATCTCTCTAATGCTCTAGGTTCCCTTTCAGAGGGGAGAGGGTTTTTGGCAGAGGCAGCTGCCACAGCTTTAGGGCCCTGTGAAATGGTTTCAGGATCTGCAACAGGAGCCTTATACAAATGGTAGTGTGTGTCCGGGACCCTGTAATATCTGTCCGGCTTGGCAGGGGCCGGAGGAAGAGAATCAGGGGCAGTACAGGCATCATTATATGCATCAACAACAACTGTTAGTACTGGAGGAATGGCTAAAGGCCTATGCTGTGGTAAGTGTAAGAAAGTCCTTAGCCTTTTCCTTGAATCTGAAAAATCCTGGCCCTGCCATTGAAAGTGTTCCCTCATAGCATGTAAGGTTTCCCCAAAAGAAAATTCTTCAGGAGGAGAGGCAGAAGGAATGGAGTCTTCTGCATCAGAATCCTCATAAGGAGAATATGGGCCTTCCTGAGGGTCTGAACTATCTGAGACATCCGTGGAATAATCTGAAGAAACAGGTTCCGGGGGTTCAGTCCTAGGCCTCTTATCTGGAGGGGGTTGAGAGGGCCTGTCTGGGTGAGGTTGGGATCCCCTGATCAAAGAAATGAGATCCTCAGCCAGGCTGAGCATTTGGGAGCTAGAGGTAGGCCTGTGTGAGGGAGTTTTTGCAGGTAAGGCCTTAGAAGATTTAGCTGCTTTAGCCCTGGAAAAAGCCTTGATAGACATAGATGCAGGGGGTCTAGCAGCCCCACGTGCAGGGGTAGATATGTCTAAAGGAATAGTATCTGACAAATTCCGGGTGCCTGCTTCTGTAGGGGTAATTTCAGTAGCAGATTAAGCCATGCTCTGTGAGGCCTCGGCTATTGGAGGCATGCTTTCGGCCGAAGGAAGAACCGAGGACTCTGTTTCAGCCGAAACCGAGACACTCGCGGTTGGCCTAACCGTGGTTTCAGCCGAAACCGCGGGCCGCGAGTGTCGGTCCTTTTCCTTGCGCTTTTTAGCTAATTGTGTAGTCGGAGTCTCCGACGGCATTTTGTATGCAAAAGCGGGACCAAAAAACTCCTCTGCAAACTCCGACCGACGTCTAAGCGTCCATCGGTTGAAGGAAGCACAGGCTAAGCAAGCTGATACGTCGTGGTCCGGGCCTAAACAAGGAAGGCAGTAAGAGTGGAAATCCTTATGAGGTACTTTGTCTGACATCGGCTGAGGCAAGAAAGAGTCCCCAACGGGGTACTTAGCTTTTTAGAAGTCTTCGGTAGTAGAAATCTCTGGATCTGACCGACCGGCACTTGCGAACAGCTTCTGCTTCGGGCACCGCGCGGCAAGAAAGACTGAGGAAAATGGCATCGGCTGATGCCTTTATACCACAGCAGCTATGACGTCGGGTGAAGTGCGACATCAGCCGAGGCCAGACCCAGACTTTGGAATTCGGCCGACCGAAGGGCTGCCTGAGGCAGGACAACCCATATGTTAGGACTGCAGATGCATCCTTGAAGGACATCTAAGCAGGAGTACTTGACTATATCTTTAGTCTCCAGGTCTGAAGGAAAAGAAAACCGGAAACTATCTGCTAGAGTGCAATAATTTAAATGAAGCCTATGGAACAAAGATTAGCACATTAGCCTATTACTAAACTGCAACTACTTATCTAAAAATGCCTTCCTTCTCTTTACCTGAACTGTATGTAAAAGCTTATACATTAAACTTTCTAAAATGTTCAAGCATGAATAATTTACCCATTTAGTTTTACTTTCAGATTATGCTTTCCCAACTTTTGGGGCTATATTTATATATACTGTTACATTTTTTATTTTTCATGTTACTAAAATGCAACTTCAGTTGTTCATTTTGTTTAATAATGCATACATACTTTACATAGCTTTAAAACATAAATTCTTGGGACATTATACTGTGAGTGACAATTTACAAAGTCTGAAGTGTATTATCACTTTGAACATTCTTTGGGTTTTGCTTAAAACTGGAGAATAATCTGAATCTAATCAGAATCCATGGTACTTATTTTAAGTTTTACACAACACAAGGGTGCACACTGTAGTGCAGACACAGCTTTATATTTTTGAAAATTTCAAAATGTTAATGAAAATATTTCTAAAGTCACAAAAAAACAACGCAGCACATCCTGGTATAATACTTTGAAATTCTATAAATTGTTTTATTTTCAGACAATAAGACTGAAACTGTCAGAATGCATCATCCACCAAAAGACTCTACTGTCCTTAAATAAGGGGGAAATCCAAAAATCAATTTACTACTATTTTATTTTGAATGAACAGTGAATACACTATGGACAAATGGATACCCAATCACATTAGGAATCTCAGCAGCAAGAATCTTAGTGGGAAGCTGATGAATTGCTTTTAAATCATTCACACAAGTAGTTCAGGGCACATACCAGAAAAAGTACAGGCACACTGAAGCCTATCCAGTCCACTGTGTCACTGAAGGACTGACATGAATCATTTGCTCTCAATAATCAATGTCATCAAAATCCCTATATGCACATTAATCCTTCCACTGATTCAAGGGCAGTAAGATCAGAACATATAAGTAATGTTCCACCTCGACAAAAAAAAAAAAAGTTTAAACAAAGGACTTGCACAATGAAATAAAACATACCAACTATTTCACGAAGGAGATCACGTCCCCTGACAAATGCACTTGTTCTGACTGCTGTTCTACATACAGCATCAAGATTTTTTTTTTGGAAAAAAAATAATGAATTTCCCATATAGCCAGCAGTAGAGCTAGTTCTTTCTTGTTAAAGATATTTTGCTATGCCGAGTATACGAATATCACATGTAGAACACAAGTTAAACCAGTATCCAGAAATGATCCACGAAGTGCTAAGCAGCTGCAGGCTGTATCATTGTTGATACATTTCTGTTAAGATACCTCTCCATATTTTCCTGAAACAAAAGAACAAACTGGTGTCAAAAACTGTGTAAACAAGTTCCACTTACATTGACCTTCAGCACCTTGCTCTGCAGGGAGGGTTGGTCCATCAGTTTTCTTTTCTTGTGCAGCTCTGCTGACAACGCTGAGCTGTCAAAGGGCAAGGGAAAAATGCTATTACCAGAAATTTAGTACAGTAGGAAACAATTACCATGCAGAGCACAACACTGACATAACAATTCAATACTATCTGAAATTATTTCTAACAAAAATATGCACGCTTCCTCTGCTACACTGAATGCATCTACTCCAGACCTGAACACTAGAGGGGGAAAAATCATTTAAGCTTCAAGATGGAAAAGCTTTCCAACTCCTGAGCTACAAAACAAAAACAGTTATGAAAATAAGACATAGCTGCACCATCAGTAAGCAGACTTCCAGCATGCGATATCAAGTCAAGTACAGTTGAGTTTCCAGACTGCAATCTGTCCGCCTGTTTTTGTTTACCTGGGCTGTGATATCTAGCTAGCCACAAAACAAAAACTGGTTACAAAGAACTACCTTACAGCCTTTTTATAAAATGTACCAACAGAAAAAAAAAAAAAGGAAAAAAAAAAAAATCAACGCTAAAGCACATTTACTTTCCATATCACAGAACAGCTGGATCAAGTAATCTTACAGCCATGTCAATGAATTCTCATGTATAATGTTGCAATACGAATCGTTTTTCTCGCCCCTAGAAATATCACCCCTCCAATGAATTCTCATTAATCAGCCTTCACAACCGGGAACAGTTTCACTATGAGGTATCAGTTGGCTAAAATAAAAAAGTCATCCCTAAGACAATGAGTTCATAAAGTCAAACACAATTCCATGGTCTTAAAAAATAGTAAGATGACAATGGCAACTCTATTACACTACTAAGTCTTGGGGTAATAAGATGCTAACTTCTGAATTCTTGTAAATACTCCAGTGTATCGCAGCTTAAAACCATGCTGTATCAAGTTCAATTGTAAATAAAGCAAAGTTACACAACCATTTACCATAACAGCATTCGTCTAGTAGATTACTGTTGCAGTAGTCTATGCAATAAGACACCTACCCCCCTATGACTGTCCAGCTACACAAAGTTAAGAGCGTGTTCTACATGTTCTAATTATCACTAAACAAACAGTGACTATACAAAAAGGGGTGATGTATCTGCATCTTAGCAACACCAAAAACATACAGGCAAGTAAAAGAGGCTAGAGGGAAAAGAGGCTACTGCAAGAGGCATCTATTAAAATGTCCACTGTTAACATAAATGTACTTACACAACTTTGTTAAGAACAAAACGCTATCACTGTTCCAGCAGCCTAAACTACATTGGTAGACTACCATAGTTTAAAGAAGAATAAAGGATGAGGTAACAGACTACAGGAGCCCTTGGATAATGGTCCTAATAAAACCTGTTCTTGTTCTGGAAAAAGGAATCCAGTGTGTAGTGCTTGTGTACAAGGGACCTTGTTGCTGCCTTTAGGATACTTCTAAAGTCAACCCCTTTCCAAAAAGCCACCAGAAAAGCCCAAGGCCTTGTGGAATGTAAGTGGCCTATTATGATGAGTACAACAAAAGGAAATATCATGATACAACAATCTGGAAATGGTCTGTTTGGACAGTGCTTGCCCTTTCCTTTTACCTTCACGGTAGACCAAAAGCTCATCTGCTTTCCTGAAGGATTGATTTGTGTTTAGGTGGAATCTGAGCTCCCTGTGGATATCTAATGTGTTCTGGCTCCTTGTTGCTTAAAATGATTATAGGAAAAGGGAGTAGGGTAGAAAGGAAAGATAATATTTGCTCTGAAAATATGACACTCCCTGAATCAGTTTCCTCTTTCATCACACATTTTAAGCACCACAGCTGCAAAAGGGCCAAAACAAACTTTATTATCAAGGGAAGAATTTAAAATCTCAAATTTATCATTATTGGGAAGATTTTGAGAATGAAGGCAAGCAAGTCTCCTCAAAACTGATCAAGAAGTAACAGCTCTGAAGGAAGAATCAGCAGCATCATAAGTAGATTTAAAAATATGCTTAGCCACATGAGAAACAGCTGTTACATAATCATTTGATGAATTCTTTACCTCAAAACCATTAACTTCTGCATGTTCTCAACAGAAACAGTAAAAATTTTAGCATACAAGTTTGACAGTTTAAAATTCTGAAAGTTAAAGTACTAGAACACATTTTCTTCCCCAATGTATCCATTGCTTTTCTATCCTTTTTGGGAAGATGGATGGGATTTAGCAGCAGTAAAATGTTAAGAAGCAGATTTGGATACAGAAATAAAGAATAGTTGTGTAAAATCTTATCATAACCATAGATGCCCTCCTCTTCCATGTTGCAGTATTCCAGACTCTTGGGTTTTCCTCTCCTGCTACCCAAACGTCTGTCCAGTATACAAAAGCTTCTAGTCACTCCATGGTACGGGGGATGTCTGACACTGGGTAAGGGAACGTGGGCCATAAAAGTGATGTCTGCACATACCAGACCTCCGAACTAAGCGCCACAGTCAGACACCAGTCCCAGAAAAAAATGTGCAAGTGCAGTGCCATCCAAAAAGGAACACTTTAAAGGAAAAAGAGGAGAAGAAGGGAGGGAAGGAATACTTCAACATGGAAGAGAAGGACATTATGGTTATGGTAATATTTTACACAACTGTTCTATGTCCTTCTTTTCTCATGTTGCAGTATTTCAAACTCTTGGGTGAGTGCTAAAGCTTACTGGGAAGAGGAGAGTGGTGGTTTGGAACTATTTTCTATAAATCCATGGAGGAATACCCTGGCAAATCCAGCCCTGGGTTTGGAAATGTGATCAAATTTGTAATGATTGGTAAAGGTGGGGAGAGAGGTCCATGTAGCTGCCTCTAAAATGGTGGCAGTGTCCAATCCTTTAAAGAAAGCTCCAGATGAAGCCATACCCCTAGTGGAGTGTGCTTTAACTTTGGACTCCAAGAATTTCCCATGGTATGCATAACAGAAAGAATTTGCTCTGAAAATCCAAGCTGAAATTGACTGCTTTTGTCACTGCTTTCCCCAGGGTTCTGATTTTCTGATAGACTTGGTCTTGTCTAGCTAAAACCTAAGCTGTCTATGCACATCAAGAGAATGTAAGACTCTCTCACGTCACTCTAAGTATGGGCAAGAAAGGTGGGAAGGTGAACATCTTTGTTTACGGACAGCTCATTGACCACCTTTGGCACGAATGAAGGGCTGGTGCTAAGGGTTACCCTTTCTTTGTGGAAGACGAGAAAAGGGGAAATGGCCATGAGGGCCTGTAACTCCGACACTCTTATAGCTGATGTCAAGGCTACTAGGAGTATTGTTTTCTAAGTGCAGTGTTTCAGACAGACCTTAGAAGCTGGTTCAAAGGGGGCCCCGTTAGCTTCCCCAAAGCAAAATTTGGGTCCCAGGGGGGTGTGATGGATTTCCTTGGGGGCCTGAGGTGCAGCACTCCCTTTAGGAATAACTTTGCAGGCAATTGAGAAGCCAATAGATGGGCCAGAGGCAGAAAAGCTGAAATAGCAGCAAGGTGGGCTTTAACAGAGGAGTACACCAACCCGGTCTGCAAGAGGTCACACAGGTATGACAGCACCAAAGGGACATCACCCTGGAAAGGGTCCAACTGTCTTTGTAGACACCATATGGAGAATCTTTTCCATTTAGACAAACAAGGTATCCTAATATTAGGTTTCCTGGCCTCCTGCAGGACTGTGAGCACATCCTCATTGTAGAGGTGTCTGTAAAGGATCAAAATTCTATCACCCACAGGGTAAGGTTTAGATTGTAGGTGGGAGTGGATTAGAGATCCCTTGTCCTGTGTGAGAAGGCCCACTCTGTGAGGTAACTTGTGGTGATTGCCCCTGGTTAAATGCAGAAGGAGGGGGGAAAGTACAGTTGTGTACACTTACCATAAATGCAGATGTTCAAGTGTATTCACTGTTGCGGTCATCGCATTTGGGTTATCTACCTGCAGGTAGCCCTCAGCCAGTCTGAATACCAGAGTCTTTGGATTTCTGCGTCGGATGCTGTCGCTTCTTCCATGACATCAGGTTGTCAGGGGTATAAAACATGCAGCTGATGCCATTACATCAGTTTTTATTGCCCCAGATGTCAGGTGTCCCCACAATAGGAAGCAATTATATGGTATGGAACACCCCCAGCAAAAAGCAAATACACATGATATAATACATGCCAGAAGGAAAGGTAGAGCCAAGAGAAGTCAGGGGGCTGGGGGGGGGGGGTTAACCAGGACTGCAACAGTGAATACACTTGAACATCTACATTTATGGTAAGTGTACACAACTGTACTATGTTCTTCGTGTTTCACTGTTGCAGTCATCACACTTGGATTGATTCGCAAAGCTAAGGAAGGGTGGAGGCAGTTAAAGAACATTGGGGCCAGCAATTAGGCTCTGTAAGACTGCTGTGGCAAATCCAGCTCTGGATTTAGAAAAGATAGGCAGGTGGTAATGCTTGGAGAAAGTATGTACAGAGCTCCAGGTAGCAGCTTCCAGGATGTCCCTGGTGGGACTTCCCCTGAGAAATGCAGTAGAGGTAGATGCAGTCCTGGTGGAATGTGATCTTATCCCCTGTGGGGTAGGTTTTCCATGGTGCTTGTAGGAGAAATGGATGCAATGGGCTATCCATTTGGAAATGGTTTGTTTTGAAATGGCCTTCCCCTCTGCCCCTGCAGCAAAGCTAACTAGCAGCTGGTCAGATTTTCTGAGAGGCTTAGTTCTGGTCAAATAGATTCTAAGCTGTCTGTGCACATCCAGAGAATGCAGTATCCTTTCCCCCTTATTTTGAGGATTAGGGAAAAAAGTAGGCAAAGGAATGGACTGGTTTAGAGCCACACTACTACACCACCGTGGGCATAAAGTATGGGTTAGTTCTGAGGGAAACCCTGTCTGCATGAAAGATAATGAAGGGTTCCACTGCCATGAGGGCCTGCAGTTCAGACACTCTTCTTGCTGAAGTAATGGCTAGAAGTAAGGCTGTTTTCCAAGAAAGGAATTTTAACTCTGCTGTAGCAGCTGGTTGAAAGGGGGAAAGAGTGAGTTCTTTCAATGCAAATTTAAGGCTGGAGTGGAAGCTCTCCTGGGGGGGGTCTTAAATTTTTGTCCCCTCTAAGGAATTGTTTTAGCAGGTGATGAGAGAAAAGGGGTGTCTCAGTATTATAATGTGTTGAAATGGCAGAGGCATGAATCTTAACTGAAGAGAAAGATGGGCCCTTGTGGAGCATTTCTGTTAAATAATCTAGAATACGAGGTAAGCTGGGCACCGTTGTGCCCATCCCCTGAGCCTGGCTCCAAGAACAGTATATTTTCCACTATTCTAAATAGGATTTTCTAGTACTAGGCCTCCTTGCCTCAAAAATGACATCCAGCGCCTGCTTACCAAGGATTGCTAGAAGTGAGCTCAGAGAATTAGCCTGGTTGCAAGGTTCAGGATTTGAAGCTGAGGGTGCAGAATCTGGCCCGCCTGCTGGGACAGCAGGGAAGGGGTCTGAGGCAGGTGCCATGGATGCATCACTGTCAGACTGCGCAAAAGGGGGTAGCAGTGCTGGCGTGGCCAGTTTGGGGCAATCAGTATTGTCCTTGGCTTGTCCTGTTTGATCTTTAGTAGAACCTTCGAGAGGAGAGGCAGAGGGGGAAAGGCATAAATTGAGAAGCTTTCCCAGGTAAAGGAAAGGGCATCCACTTTCCAAGCTTGAGTGTGGGGTGTTCTGGTGCAGAATTTGTTCAATTGGTAGTTCTGATGGGAGGCAAACAGGTCTACCTCTGGCGCCCCTCATTTGTTCCTCAAGAGCTTGAATATTGAGTTCCAGTTTCCATTCGTGTGGGTCCATGAGATTTCTGCTCAAGTCGTCTGCCAGTGAATTTAGTCTGCCTGGCAGGAACTGAGCTTGCAGGTTCACTTGGTAACTCAAGGCTGTGTTCCACAGAGCCATGGCTAGTCTGCAGAGTGGGTAGGAATAGGTTCCCCCCTGCTTGTTTATGTACCACATAACTGTGGTGTTGTCTGTCTTTACCACTAGTTGACCTGGAAGAATAAGGTCTTTGAAGGCTGTCAGAGCATTCTGTACAGTTAACATTTCTTTTTGATTGATATGCAGGTGCATCTGTTTTTGGATTCCATTTGCCCTGAATGCACTGCCCTGCCATGTGAGCCCCCCATGCATAGTCTAATGCGTCTGTTGTTAGGGTTTGGGCGGCAGGGAGTAGAGTGAAAGAGAGTCCCTTGTTGTGGTAGCAGGCCTCTGCCCAACCAAAGGAATTCTGCCCTTAGACAAGGAATGATAGGAATCATTGTTTCCAGGTTCTGAGAACGTTGACACCATAGACTTTTTAGATACTATTGAAGCTTCCTCATATGCAGTCATGCATATGGAATTAACAGAATGCAAGAGGCCATGAACCCCAGGGCTTGCAGGATTTTCCTTGCAGATAGCTGGGTTTTTGTGGCCAGTATGTTGAAGTAGGTTGTCAAATAAACGTGTTTCTCCGGAGTGAGGAATGCCATCTGGGAAGTTGTGTTCAAGCTTGCTCCCAGGAATACAATCTGTTGGCAGGGTACTAGGTGTGATTTTTTTCTCGTTGATGTTGTACCCCAGTGAGGTTAGAAGTCTCTTTACAAATGCCGGGTGTTGTAATAGCAAGTCCTGATTTTCTGCCTGTATCAGACAATCGTCCAAGTATGGGTAAATCTGAATATTTCTCTGCCTGCAAAATGCAATGGCTGGAGCTAGGCACTTTGTGAATACTCTGGGTGCAGTAGATAAGCCAAAGGTGAGTGCAGAGAACTGAAAGTGCATGGAGCCCGCCCTGAAACGTAGGTATTGTCTGCAGGATTCCCTTACTGGGATGTGTAGGTAAGCTTCTTTTAAGTCTAGGGTTGCCAGCCAGGCATCCTTGGCTAGCATAGGATGAAGCTGTTGAAAAGTTAGCATTCTGAATTTTGGAACCACCAGAAAGGTGTTGAGAATACCAGGTCCAGGATAGGACGCCAGGAATTTTCTTTTCTGGGAACCAGGAACACTCTTGAATAAAAACCTTGTCCCCTTTGTTCTGCTGGGACAGGTTGAACAGCCCTGACACTGAGGAGAGACAGCACTTGTTTTTGGCCTTCGCCCACTGATTTGGGGAGAGGTCTGGCTATCTACTTGGGGTTGGGAGTGAGTGGAAGTGGAATCTGTATCCTAGGGAAACTATGTTTAAAACCCATTTGTTCTGGGTAACGAGTTCCCAGTTTTTCGCATACAGGGCAAGCTTTCCTCCTAAGGGCGCAAGCAGTTGAGCAGGGCTTGGAAGAGTTAAGGATAAGTTATTGTGTACTTTTTCCATAGGGGGGGTGGCTTACTACTCCCTGCTTTGGAAGTGGGGGCTCCCACTGCTTAGATCTGCGCATAGCCTGAGACTGAAGTCTTGGTGGTCTGCTGCTCCTGGGTTTGGATTGAGAAGGCCTCGAAGGGACTGGAAAAGACCAATTCTTTGAAGGCCAATGCCTACTGACTCTAGGAGGTTGTACTTGTAAGAAATCTTTAACAGTTTGCATAGATTTAGCTTTTTCCTCCATCCTTTTGAGGACTTCTGCTTTGTTGCCAAAAAGGTGGTCTTGTTTTAAGGGAGCATCCAGTAATTTAGCTTTAACATGATCTGGCAAGTTTTACTCCTTAAGCCAAGTATGCCTTCTAAGTACAGACCCAGTGACAGCAGCCCTGCAAGATGCTTATAAAGCATCAAAACCACATTGCAAAGTATGTTTACCAACTTGTTCAGCAGAATGCATTAACACTTGCAAATCTTTGTGTTCAGCACAGTCAGGAATCAACATCATTTTCTGTTTAAGAAGTCCTACAATATGCCGCTGATACTTAAAAATATGAAACTGGCAATTTAAAGCTCTAATGGCCAAAGTAGCAGAAGTGTATACCTTCGTACCCCATCTTTCTAAAAGCTCTAGAGTGCCTATCAGAAGGGGTAGGATTTTTGGCAGTAGTAACCTTAATGTCTTTTGGTCCTTGGGAAATGGTCTCTGGATCTGCAGTAGGATACTCAAAGAGGAATTTGTGAGAGTCAGGTACTCTGTAGTACCTGTCAGGTTTCCGTATCTGGGTTAAGGCTGGATTCTAAGAAAACATCATCTACAATCTCCAGAACAGGAGAGATAGCTAGAGGCCTGTGTTGAGGCAGGAGTAAAAATTCCCTAAGTCTCTTTTTGGACTCAAAATAGTCCTGGCTTTCCCAGCGGAAATGCTCCCAAAGGGTATGAAAGGTTTCACCAAAAGAAAAATCTTCTGGAAGGGAAGCAGAGGGAATGGAATTCTCTGCATCAGAATCCTCGTAAGTAGATAAGGGTAAATCCTGGTAGTCAGAAGGAACACAGATATCAGATTCCTGATCAGAAGAATCAGAAAGAAAATCAGTTCTCTTAGAGGGGGAAGGAGGTCTTCAGCCATTTTAATCATTTGTTTTTGAAGCATATAGGTCTGAGAATGCGGTTTGGTCGCCAGTTTTCTAGGCATAGTGCGAGGCTTTAGACTGGAGGAATTCGGTATTCCTAGCTTGAAACGAAGTCGTCGGTTTAATATGAAAGTCGGTAGGCCTGAATACACCCTCAGAAGCAGGTGCCTGCACAGTGGCTCCGGACCCATCCAAGGTAGAGACATCCGCAGGTTCCATAGTCGAAGAAGCATCTTGCAGCAAACGGGACTCCGAATGGGTCTCAGTAGAGGCTTGCGAATCTGTAATAGCGGGTAATCAGGGGCTGCGAAAGCACCTCACCGAGTACCGGCGGACTGGCGACTAGCTTAACTGAAGCACTGTCGGCAGTTTTGGACCTATGCGGTCTGTCTTTATCTGTACTTTTTTTGGAAGATCGGTAGTCGGATGGCTTAACGAAGCCATTTCGGAGAATGGAGATTGAGAATGAAAGTATTTAGCTACAAAAATAGCCCAACAATGAATACTTCGGGCGTTGAACAAGGCACAAAACCGTCAGCGAGGGACGTCGTGGTCTGGGCCTAAACAGTTAATGCAGTAAGAATGAAAATCTCTATGAGGTATTTGCTTTCCACAGGCAAGAAAATTTTGTTAATTTTTTCTGACATTGGTTAGAACAAGAAAAAAGGATCCCCAACGGGGTACTTATCTTTTTGAAGACTTCAGGTCTGAAACTCGAAAACGAAAATTTCAGGAGTCGGCCGACCGGCACTTGCGAACTGCTTCTGCTTCGGGCACAACATGACAAGAAAAACTGATGTAATGGCATCGGCTGCATGTTTTATAACCCTGACGACCTGACGTCATGGAAGAAGCGACAGCATCCAAAACAGAAATCTGAAGACTCTGGTATTCAGGCCGGCAGAGGGCTACCTGCAGGCAAATAACCCAAATGTGATGAATGCACCAGTGAAACACGAAGAACGTCCAGTGCTGTCTTGGCCAAAAGGGAGTCACCAACAAGAATTTTGGTTTGCCCTGCTGAATTTTCAGTAGGACTTTCTGAAATAGTGGGAAGGGGAAAAATGCATACAGAAACATCCCCTTTCAAGAAATTGAGAAGGCATCTGTTGCCCTTGCCAGAGGACTGGGCAGCCTGTTGCAAAAGGATAGAAGTCTGTTCATAGGGGAGGCAAACAGATCTATCTGAGGTATACCCCATCTGTGGACTACGTCCAAGAACACATCCCTGTGGAACATTCATTCGTGGGACTGTGACATGGACCTGCTTAAGGTGTCTGCTTGAGTATTCTGCTCTGAAGGGATCTACACTGCCTGTAGCATGACTCCCATGTTTTGTGGCAAGCTCCCACACTCACAGAGCTAGTTTGCATACAAAGTAGGATTTTATTCCTCCCTGCTTGTTCACATATAACAGAACTGTAGTGTTGTCTGTGAACAATTTTAGAAGGCCTTGTTGGAAGCCCTTTAGGACCAAAAAGAATTGCTCTCTTCTCTCCGATATTGACATGTTCCTGTTTGACAGAGTCCAGCCAAGTGACTGGACTTTTAGGAAACCCATGGCTGGTCCTCAACCCAGATCCGAGGCATCTGTGTGTTATCTCCTGCACTGGCAAGGGAGCCTGTAAGGGAAGTCCTAGGTTGCAGTTCACTTGATTCAACTACCATTGAATCTCTTTCTTGAGGCTAGGTAGGAAGGGGATTTTGTACTTTAGAAAATGTGAGTGCTGTGTCCATATTAACGTTAGGTACCACTGTAGCTTTCTCATGTGCAGCCTTCCAATGGCAACATGGGAATGGCTGATGCCATATAACCCAGGAGTCTAAGGGTACTGCTTGGCAGTCAAGTCTGGGGCTTGGAAGACAGTGAGCAGGTACTGCCTTATGTTTTCCACCTTTTGAGGTGGCAGAAATGCCCTCATGGCATCCGTCCTTATCCTGCACCCCAGGAATATTATGTCCCGAGAGGGGGTCAGGTTGGACTTGGGGTAATTTATCTTGAAGCCCAGTGCTTGCAAGAGTGATATTACTGTTTGTAGATGGTGTTGCAGGGATTCCATGCAGTCTGCCTGGTTGAGAAAGTCATGTAGGTAAGGGAAAATTTGAATCCCTTGGGTCCTGCAGAAAGCTACCACTGGTGCCAAGCACTTGGCGAAGACCCTTCATGCTGTAGAAAGTCTGAAGAGCAAGCCAGAGAACTAAAAGTGTGAGGAGGCCAAACAGAAACACAAGTAACTCCTGCATTTGGGCCTTATGGGGATGTGCAGATAGGCATCCTTGATGTCCAAGTGGCCAAGAACCCATGAGGGACAATCAAAGGAAAGAGGGTCTGCAGAGTGAGCATTCGAAAGGTGGGCACTTCCAGGAAGAGTTTGAGGTGGGAAATATCTAGGATTGGTCTCCAGAGGCCATCTTTCCTTGGGACTAGGAAGAGGAACAGGATGAATTATTCCTTGGCAAAGAGGCTGTCTATAACTGACTGAAATAATGGAAGCTGTTCTTTGTGGGGCTGTGGAATTCCCCTCAAGGACGGAGTTGTAATCCAGGTCATGAAATAACCCTTCTCTATAATGGATAAGACCCACCTGTCTGTGGTGATGTTTTTCCAAACAGGGAGACAGTGGAGAGCCTTAGAGGTAGGAGAATGGAGTCAAGCCTTTTTTTCAGGAATGGCAGGTAGTCACAGACTACCTGCCCTGTCTTAAAATGGAGACTTCTGGGCTGGAGTCTGAGCAGGCCTGGAAGGAGTAGTTGGATTCCTGGCAGTCTTTCTGCCCCTGGAAAGGGGGAGGGGTAGCAGAATATTTCCTGATGAATTGTGTTTTTGAGGGATAGTTCCTGTGGAATTTGGGGATAGGAGAAACAAACAGGTGTTTCAGGTATTGTAACTCCTTCCCCTTCTGTTTTGAATACCTCAGCCACTTTTGTCCCAAAGAGGGCAGAGTTATCAAGACATGCACCGCATAGGCATCAAGTGACCCAAATAACAAAACATCCCCAACTGGGTACTTATTTTAGAAATTTCGATCAGACAGCCAGTATGGCAGGAACAGCTGACTTTTGACTGGCGGCAGAGAAGTTCTGAGGTCTAGTATGTGCAGATGTCACTTTTACAGTCCACGTTCCCTTAGTACCCTGCAGTGACTAGAAGTTTTTGTATACTGGCTGGATGTTCTGGTAGCAAGAGAGGAAAACCCAAGAGTTTAGAATACTGCAACATGAGAATAGAAGGACGTCTGCTGGGTCTGCTTTAGGATTAGGAAACTGTCTGTCTGGGGTACCTTCTATAACTTGCCAGACTTGTTGGGAGCAGGATAACCATCTGGTAAGCTGAAAGCAGGGAGAAAAACATGCTGAAAGACAGGAAGAGTTGCATCTTTAGACATCTCTAATTGTAAGAAATCTATTCATAACAGACTGTGCATAGGAATCTCATTCTGCTCTCATTGGAAAACATCTTTCATCTTGGATAAAGTGTCAGTAAAAGAAATCTCTTCGGTAGGGAAATCTGATGACATACCTTCCTCAGAATCACAGTTCTCAGACGAAGAAGAAATTCCTGAATTACAACCATTTCCCTGCAATGTCTGCATTCCTGACAAATTCCATGTCAGTAAGAGAAAAGTACAGTTATGTAAGAACTTACCATAACAGTAGATGCCCTACTAATCACTGCTGCAGTATTCTAAAACTGATGGGTTATCCAGCCAAGGTAACCAGATGTCTGGTTGGCATACCAAAACCTTCTGGACGCTTCACACATTCAATGTATGACCACAGCTCATGAGCACAGGAATATATAAGTGGACATATAAGCCTAAGATCCTCACACTATCTACAGCCAGGAGACTTTGGAAGGATCCGAGGACCAAGACAATGAGTAGTCCAGCAAAGAAAGAAGGAAAATAGGCGATCTCCCTACCCCCACAGTCCACAAGATATAGAACACCAAAAAGGAAGGATGAGTAATACAAAAAATGGTAGGATGGAGGGAGGGAAGCAATACTATAACAGTGATCAGTAGGACATCTACTATTATGGTAAATTCTTAGATAACTGTACTGTGTCCTTCCTTGGACCAATGCTGCAGTATTTCAAAACCGATGGGCAATTCCAAAAGCTAGGGGATAAGAGTGGATGAATCGGAGACAGAAGCACTGTCTTCCAGACCTAGCAGTACAAATCTAGCTAGATCTAGAAAATGCATCCACTTGTAAGTGACAATTAGGTGGCCATCTCAAGAATGAATCTGGAGTCAATGCTTTGAAGAAGGCTCCAGATGAGGAGACAGCTCTGGTGGAAAGAACCTTTACGGGTGAAGGCAGGGATTTGCCATGTGAGGAGTAACAGAAGGAGATGGATTTGAAAAGTCATTTGGATATCATTTATTTGGAGACAGGGTTACCCAACTTATCCTCCTGAAAGGAAACAAAAAGTCGATCTGTTTTCCAGAAAGTTTTTGTTCTGTCTTAAGCACAATATCAGCTATTTGTACACATCCAAGGAAAAGATGTTTCTTTCACCCTTATTTTGTGGATTACGAAAGAGAGTTGGTAAATTTATGGTCTGGTTGAGAGATGGTTCATTTTCTACCTTAAGCATAAAGACAGGGTTAGCCTTAATAAGACCCTATCCTTGTGGAAGATAAGGATTGAAGGAATGGCCCTACAGTCTTGAGTTAAGAGCAATCAGTAAGATTGTGTTCCCAGGTACATAACTTCAAGGGGATGGAGAATAATATTCCAAAAGAAGGCAGAGCAAGTTTTTCCAGGACAAAATTCAGATGCCATGGGGGCATAATCGCCCTTCTGGGACGGCAGATGTAGGACTCCTCCGAAAATTTGTTTGACTTCAATCGTGGTAAGTAAAGGAGGGTCTAAAGGCATGAAGCAGAAATAGTAGATGTGCATTGATGGAAGAGTAGACTAGACCATATTTCAGTGACTCGCACAAAAATGATAGAAAAATGGGAATCTCTGCTCAAAAGGGGTCCTCATTCTTCTTGAGACATCTAATAGAAAATCTCTTTCAACACTTGAAGATGTAGGATTTTCTAGTGGTAGGTTTTCTCACCCTCTGGAGCATCTGTAGCATGTTGTCTGATAACTGTTGTCTGCAACGTACTAAGATTCTATCACCCAAAGTCTCACGTGGAGAGCCTGCAGGTCAACATGCACTAAGGCTTCTTTTTTCTGTGACAGTGAATCCACTTTGTGGTGTAGCTTGTAGTGATGGCCCCTGGGAAGAAGGAGAAGAAGGGGAAACTAATGCCTCCTCATCCAGAATGGAGTCACTAGCAAGATATTTGGTTTGTTGGTTTGTCCCTCTGGATCGTCAGAAGGACCTCTGGGATTAAAAGGAGGGGGAAGGCATTGAGGGACATCCCTCTTCTCCAGTGTAATTGCACAGCATCTGTTCTCCAGGCCTGAGGGCAAAGGGTCCTGGTACAGAACAGTTTCAGCCTTCTGTTCTGACAGGAGGAAAAACAGATACAGTTGAGGAACCCCCCCAGTTGTAGACTATATTCAAAAAGACCTCTATGTTTGAAATCCATTCATGACAGTCTTCCACAGCTCTGTGTGAATCTATCAGAACACTGTTTTCTGACGTAATGTGAACAGCTTACAGGGACAAATCTGCTTTTATTGCACAGTCCGATGCCATTAGAACTAGGTTCCAGATGTAAGAGAACACTTGAAAGGCTTGAATAAAAGCTTTCACTCTTTGACATGTATGTGTTCCCTTCTCTCTCAAGGGGACGACTGACCTTGAACATGTATGACCTGTCTACACATCCCAATCCACATCTGATGCATCTCAATGATGTTCTGTGGGGGGGGGGTTGTGGGTTGGGGGAAAAGTCTGACCTGGATTGAAAAAGACTGTGACAGATCTATCAGTGTAATTCTTTCTTTCAGAAAGGGCAAGCAAAGGATTTGGAAGTCCACAGGATGGCAGTGCTGGGACCAACGGAACGTGAAGTACCACAGGCTCTTTGTCATGTGTAGTCTTGCAAATGGCATCATAGAATCAGTGACTGTCCTATGTCCCAGAGTTCTTAGAATTTCTCTTGCTGAGGTACATTCAAGAGAGAGCAGGAAGTGGAAGTAGCTAGTCAGGGTTAGAACTTTCTCCTGGGGGAGGAAGACCATCATAGAAATAGTGCTGAGCTTGCAAACCAAGAAGACCAGATGTTGGGAAGGGGATCAGGGAAATCCTGAGGTTGAGGGTGAAACCTGGCCTTTCCTGGAGTAAAACAGTGTAACCAAGATCCAGTTGTGAAGTGTGCTGGCAGGAGGCCAGTATGAGAAGGTCATCCAGGTAATGAAATCTTTGTTTTCCCTGGGTTGCACAAAAGGCAATGGCTAATGATAAGCATTATGTAAAGACCCTGGAGGCAGTGGATAGACTGTAGAATAAAGCAAATAAAAAGTGTGATAAAAAAGCAGCGAATCTGAGGATTTTCCTGCAGCAGGTTTGGATGCAGATGTGTAGAGATGCATCCTTTAAGTCTAGGAAGACTAGAAAGATACGAGGGAGAATAAAGGGAAGTAGAGTTTGTAGTGAAAACATCTTAAAAGATGGCACTTTCAGAAAGGTGTTGACATGAGACAAGTTAAGCAATGGTCTTCAATTATCCCCCTTCCTGGGGACTAGGAAAAATCTTGAATAAAAACCTTTTCCTAGGCCTGGGGTGGTGCAAGTTCTATGGTCCCCTGGGATGAAAGACTGTGGATAAGAGATGGGGTGAAATGAACCCAGTTGGGTGGTGGAGGGATTTCTCTCAATGAAGAGCACTCCCCTCCAGGACATTTTGTAACTGTACTGGATGATGGACAAGACCCCTAACCTGTCTGTGCCAACGAGTTCTCAAGCTGGGAGAGACAAAGTGAGTCTTTTGGTCAAGGGGTTTTTGGAAATAGGATGGAGGAGGCAAACAAGATAGGCTGAGACTTTTATCTTTTTCCAGGTATGGGAAATCTACAGGACTTCTCCTGAAAGCTTTTCCTGGGATGTTACCTGATCTTCCTTGGTGTTTTTTTCTCTTTTCTTCTTCTATGCACAAAGGAAGCATTTTTGAAGGGATAATTCCTTTGATACCTATGAAATGAAGTGAGAAAAACCTGTTTGAAATCCTCGATAACTGTTCCCTTCTCCTGCAGAAGTATGAAAAGCTCAGCTGCAGTAGGGCTGAGCAAAAGGTCCCTATGAAGGGGAGAATCCAGCAACTTGGCCTTGATATCACATGTTCATAGGCATATACTACGTTAACTACCACCAGGGCCCTCATAAGCTTAGCCATGCTACCAAACCTGTGTCTCCATGTACCTTGGGTGTCTATTAGAAAGGATACATTAGTTTGGAGGTAGAGAAGGACTTTGTGGAGGACGGTATGTTAGTTAGGTAATATTTTACTTGCTATCTGCCTCTGTCTATGGGGCAAGACAGGGGATGAATTTACAATTTCCCATCCAATGGTCAAGGTTATGTTTGAATATAGTCAGGGATGAACTCTGCTTCACGTGGACAGGGAGCCTATTTCATTGTGCTGGGATCTCTTGAGACACTTACTGGCCTCCAGCATGTTCTATTTATGTCTTGGGAAAAGTTTAAATCCTTACATCTAGTGTTTCTAGTGCTGTTCATTTTAAGGATGTGCAAAAGATCCATCAGGGCTGGAGCTGAGGATGGCTTATATAACAAATACAGATTGCATATCAGTAACCTGTAGGAGACTGTGTATAGGGCTACAGCCTTAAGGCAATCTGTGTAGAACAGTGTGTTAATACCCTGGATTTTCCTAGTGAAGAACCTCTTATGGGCCTTCCAACTGTTGCAAATGCCTGGTCAGGTAAATGCTGAAGGGGGCACCATACCCAATGATGGGTCTGATACAGGCCATGTAAAGAGGTACTGTACCTTCCCTGGACCTGGATGCCATACCCTTATTTATAAGTTGGGCAATAAAGAAAGGCTTTCTTACAATCTTGGCTACATGTTGGCTGAAGGCTAGATTACAGTCTATGCATGCTCACAGATTTCTAACTACAGGTCAGCTCTTAAGGGCATTTTATCTATGGAGTAATTGGCTTGCGTTCTTAGTGTTGAGTTTTAAATCGTGGCATTGGCACCAATCATTTGCATGTACTAGGCCCTCTTGTATTATGCCACTGTCACTGGGGGAATCTATGATAGCTCCCAATTTACAGTAATCTGCGAACTTGGTGAGTCAGAGGCCTTTGACATAAGCTTTGACTTCTGAAAATGCCACACAGAAGCAGGTTCAGCACAGATTCCTAAGATACACTGTTGGCGACTGGTCTCTTGGCTGAGGTGGTCTCACCAAAAAGACTTCTTGGATCATATTCATAAGCCAGCTGGCAATCCAGAGAGTTATATAAGGATTTATATCTAGTTCTGAGAGTTTGTCAACAATACCTAATTGGGGATCGTATCGAACACCTTAGCCAGGTCAAGGAAGGCATGATGTACCCTCTTCCCCTTATCTATTGCTTTGGTGACCCTCGTGAAGAAGTCTACTACGTTAAGTATGCAAGACTTTCCTTTCACAAAGCCAAAATGGGATGGGTCCAATATCTATAGGTTGCCAATGTTGTTGATTTCCATGACAATTCTTTCCAAACCATTACATATTATACTTGTCAGACTGAAGTAGTTTCCGGGATCAGTTGATGGACCACCCTTGTGAAGAGGGATGACTGTGCAGTCTTCTATTCACTTGCTATATAAACTGTTTTCAGGCTGTAGTTGAAAAAATGCTTTAAGTAGCCCTGAAAGTTCATGTTTTAAGCTATTTAGAAGCAACCTAGACATAGCTGGCTTTAGGAAATAGTGAACCCTGTGGTCACTGAGGGCTCCCAACCACAGCAAGTTGTCTTATCTTGATATTTTGCAAAATGTCTGTCAACCCAATAAAAGCTAGTACAGTAGTCTTGTATACTTACTAAACCAGGAGAGTAATAACTCTTACTTGTATCTCCTTTAAAATTCAGTGTTTTATCAAGTAACAAATTTCACAATTCCATTAAACATTTTACCAATGACATAGTGTCCTTGGCAAAGTTAAACCCTGCTAGTGGACATTCTCTCCACTAAAACTAATAACGTAGCCAACTTTAGGTACCTGCAATACCCATTCCTGCAGGGAGGGGCCCCTTAATCATTCCTGACTGCGTGGGGAGGGACCTCAAAAAAGCTGCTACTGGTTGGGGGAAAATGAGGAGAAAAAATTTATTAATTTCCTGGTTATGTATTTTAACCTGAACAGAGCTGTGATATGACCTTGTTAGGATAAAACTAATAATGAACACGAGCAAGGTAAGCACTAGAAAGATCAGCAGCCTAGAGTGACTGATCTCAATGCAAGCCTTGGATTTTAAGAAGAGATGATCCTTCCAATATATAGGGATGAGTTTCTTTTCAGGAAGTTTTATAAATACTAGCAGAACACCAGATACTATAACTCTCAACTTCTTTGTTGAAGTATTCAGTGCAATGTCAAAATAATAGCAGAATAAAGGCTCAAAATCAGGAATGCATTTTAAATATCCTATTAAAATTTTAAGCAAATTAGGGTAATAACACCTTTTACATCAGCATGCATTTTTTGACAATAAGAAATATAAAACTCTGATATCTGGATTTACTGTCTGTGCAACCCTGAATGATTTATCAGCATATCAAACATTTTTGAAAGACAGCAAGATTATAAGCAAAATTAGGGGAGGTCTGTAAAATCCGGGACAGTGGCAGCTATTCATTACTCCTCAATTAGGTAAATAAAAGTGACTTACCCCTGCTGCTGTCTGACAACTCCTAAATAGCAGTCACTGATCTGGTGTAGCAGTACTAGTACTGCACAATGTATTACTATTTGCTAAAATAAGTACAAAATTTGTATTGCTACGGCTAGTGTGTGTGTGTGTGTGTGTGCTATCACTGATTTTTTTATCTATGCACACACTCAATAATGCCAGGACACATACTCTTCTAGGTATCAGTAAAAAAAAAATGCAGCTAACAAGTAAGTATATTTCAAAAGTTAGGCATAAAATATATCATAGAACATTCAGACACTTGGATCTTTTACAGGTCTGGTGGCTCCCACTTAAATGGATACATTAATAATTATCCTCAACTCTGTGGGGCCCCCACAAAAGCTGTTGCTGGTTGGGGAAAATGAGGAGAAAAAAAAAACAAATTAATTTTCTGATTACACTCCAACCTCAACAGGGCTGTGATATGACCCTGTTAGGATAAAGCTGATAATGCCTCTGCTCACCAGCCTTGCTCAGATGTGTGTGTGCTTGTGTACAAAAAGCTGTTGTGGGTTATGAGTGGGCTGGCGATTGTGTGGTTATTACTTCTTTAATTTTCATCACAGTCAAACCTTAGTGGTGTGCACAGGAGGTCACTAAAGCTTTGTTTGGGCAGAGTTCATTGTGGTCATTGTTTCTTTTACTTTTCTCACAGACTCAGTGGTATGCAAACACAATTACTATAGCTTGTGCAGGGGCAGTGTACTGTCTAGGAGCAACAAAGTAGAATACATTACTGTAATCATTTTTTTTCGCTCTCCTCACAAGCGCACATCAGCCATATGTACAGGTGACTGCCTTTAGGGGTTAAGGGTGATGAGGCATGCAATATACATGTATGATAGCAGTCACTTGAAATACATGACTGTGGCCATTTTAATCTCTATTTTCATCTCAGTCTAACACCAGAAGGATGTATAGGTAGTGACTGTTTTTTTTTTCTTTTTTGGGAGGGGGGTGGTAGTTAGAGAAGCAGGCAGTATTCTCAGATAAGACCTGTGTATCCTCACAAGAACTGGCTTGTTAGTTTATTGTGAGATACTACTTTGTCAGCTTTGACCATTAAGCCTTGGGTACAACTTTTTTTTTCTTTCAAACAAAAGACGAAATTCTCTTCATACTCATGACTTTTGTTTAGGCCACCATTGGATTAAAAGGTTGGGAAAATGCTCTAAAATGCACTCCAGAGCATCTATAACCATATAGCTTCTTGAGCTCTGGCTTACTTTAGTTACTGCTTAAACATTTATTACTGTGCTGTCTTGGTCAGGAAAGGATATGTTGAAAGGATGCAAGAAAAACTAAAGCTGAACAAAACTGAATTTCTTTCCTTAATCATGACTTCTGTTCAAGCCATTATTGGATGAAAAGATTGTGTAAAAAGAAAAAGAAAAAAATTTTAATGCACACCAGAACACAAAAAAAAGCTGTGGCTTCTTGAAAAAGATAAAGAATGAGGCAAAATGTAAGAAAAGGAAGAAAAAAAGTAAATGTGTGTGGAATGGGGAGCCCAAGATAGGGAGGACTGGAGTGTGTGTGTGTGTATGTGTGTGTGTGTGTGTTGGGGGGGGGGGTGCTGAAACTGCTGGTCTAGGGCACAGTTTCACCCAAGTCCAGACCTGTACATAGAGTGCTGTAATGCAACACTGTTGCAACTAAATGGTATTACCTGTAAATGTTCCTTTGTATGATGGCGATGGGCAACATAGTGTGGTACATAGGACTGTTGTAATGTATGCATACAGGTCAGTCTGTGTGTACCACTCCTAAATGTTTGTAGCATGAACTAAAATGTTGCTTAGGAGGGGTGTCAGTGACAGAGTGACACTGAAACTAGAAGTGCCAGGATGCCCCCAACTTGACATTTGCTGAGGGGCCCCAAAATGCTAACACCAGCCCTGAACACTTGCCCCCTGCTGATAGCTGGGGGGGGGGGGCAGGCTAGAAGGGATATCATAGGGTATAGTGGGGTGGTGAATTCTGAGCTGAATTTGTCAGCCATCAGATTCGCTAGGTCTCTCTACTCACTGAAGGTGATGCCATTTACCATAATTTCAACACACTGCTGTGTGTTAATGTAGATAAGAGTATAAAGTGTGTGCGCTTGTGTCTTTAGGAAGCATGCTAGGCTGTATATGCACATATATAACCTGCACACATGCACAACCTAAGTGCCAGTTTGAAAGAGCAGCTAGGGAGTGCGCATGCATGATCAGTCTATAGTCAACAACAGCAATGTACTTTTATATAATAAAGCTGCTTAAACAGAACCCACGAAGATTTGTTTATTCGTGCCTTAACACGAAAGCAACAAGGTGTCAGAAGTGGGATGGAAGAGAGAATATTCCGAGCCATGAGATGTAAAGATGACAGCAAAGCTAAAACTGAGAGAAAAGAGCACACACATTGCCAGAAAGAATAAAACGTAATGAGAAATAAAACTACTTATTTACTCGATGCGAAAGACAATAAAAGGGCATTACAAGGACACAAACCACATTATCAGGCAAGTGAAAAGTACAAGTTTGTTAACTCATTACATCCGTGTGACGCTTCCAGATGCATCTGTAGTCAACTCCTACTTATGCCTCTGTGTGTCAAATATTGCTTGTTTATATTTACATCAATAATTCTAAAACCATGCTATGTACAAGGTTTTAAAATATTTCATCTTAAAGCTTGTGATGACAAACTCAACTGCATTAATATTTGACCTCTGTCTACTGTAGGTAAAGAGATATTAACTGTTTTTATGATATTAATTTATACAGATACAAATTTCGCAGTTTTCTAAATATCTCAACAACCAAATAACACAAAGAATTCCTTAGCCTCATATGAAAGCTCTCAGCTAGATTAATAAAATGCTACTGATAGTATGCGTCTAACTTGAGTGGTTGTGGAGATATTTTAAGTTGTTTTTAAAATATTACAAACATAGTTACTGTGTTTACTGTGACTTATAAAATTCAGTTTAAGACCTAGAACCTAAAGAATACTACCACTATAAAAATAGTTTGTGCTGAAGGGTTTGCCATTTATGGTTCCAGAGATATGAAAGAGAAGTTATGTACCTACCATAAGGTTATAAAAATAGTTTGTGCTGAAGGGTTTGCCATTTATGGTTCCAGAGATATGAAAGAGAAGTTATGTACCTACCATAAGGTTCCATGTTAGTTGTCCTTCATTCCACCTTCTTGTTGTTTGGGTTCGGAGCCGATCCTCAGCTCCGACTCAGCCTACTTCTATAGCTCGAGAGCTATTTACTGGCTTGAGGGTAACCCTTATCCCAGAATGCCCAGTGTCAGCTACCCAGATCTCGTTTGAGATAGCGCACACTAGACATATAAAGTAACCAGTAACCTAAAACTGATTCACCAAAATAAAAGATCAGAGCAAACTGTCACAAAATTACCTGGCATGTGAACCAAGAAGTAAACTCCTCTCAATCCTCCAGGAAGGGGGAAGGAGGAGGGGGGGACGCAAGAAGGAAGGCGAGATGAAGGACAACTAACATAGAATGTTATGGTAGGTACATAACTTCTTTATGTTAAGTTGTCCCATCTCACCTTTGTTCTTGCTGTTTGGGACAGCGTCCCTAGCACCTAAAGACCCCGGGTGGCTCATTGGAACAGACTCTTCAGAACAGCGGAACTAAAGGTAGCCCTACTCCGGGAGACCACATCCACTTTGTAATGAGAGACAAAGGTATGAGGGTTTGTCCAAGTGGCAGCTGCACAACTTGAGTCTATGGGCAATTTACACTGAAAGGCTACAGAAGTGGCTAATGCTCTAGTAGAATGTCCTTTCGGTTTTGCTGGTAGATGTTTATGTCTTAACTGATAAATAAAGGCAATGGTGTCAGATAACCATTTAGATAAAGTCACCTTAGAAACTGGAGGGCCTTGCTTACTGTGAGCATAGGAGAAAAATAATTGGTCTGACTTTCTTAGCTCTTTGGTTCTATGGAGATAAAAACGTAATTGTCTGTGCACATCCAGTTGGTGAAGACTGTATTCTGCCTTGTTGCTATGATTGGGAAAGAAGACGGGGAGATCAATGGATTAATTTAAATTGTTTTCTGAACAGACTTTTGGTATGAAGGATGGGTTGGTTCTCAGAGAAACTCTTTGTAAAACACCATATATGGAGGATGAACACAGAGTGCTTGGAGTTCTGAAACACACCTGGCTGAGGTAATAGCAACTAGAAAAAGTGTTTTCCAAGAAAGAAATGTTAAGGGACATGAAGCTGCTGGTTCAAAGGGAGGCAGAATCAAAGAAGTCAAAACTAAATTGAGATCCCAAAGAGGAGGTGGATCCCTCACTTGGGGTCTAAGAAGAGATGTTCCACTCATGAAGGCTTTGCAGAGCTTATGACACATTATGCTAGAATTAATAATTCCAATATGAAAATTAGATATGGCAGCCAGTTGTACCCTGATGGTAGCAGCAGCCGTACCAGACTGAAAAAGCTCTGCTAGAAATTCTAGAATTTGATGGACTGGGGCTGAAAAAGGGTCTAAGTTTCTAGATTCTGCCCCGTAAGAAACTCTTTTCCATTTGCTAGCATAAGTCTTTCTCGTAGTTGACTTATGGGAGGAAACAATAATATCACGAACTGCTGGGGAGATACTTGGAAGCCTGACTAAGGTAGGAAGTGGAGAATCAAGCTGTGAGCTTGACGGTCTGAAGGGATTGGTGTAACCCGCCTGACTGATGAATCATCAGATCTGGCACTGGGTCCAGAACCCAAGGCTGGTCTAGAAGGTGGGGTTGCAGGAACAGAAACCATATCTGTTGAGGCCAATAGGGGGCAATGAGGATTATTTTGCAACTCAACAATTTTGCTTTCTGTATGAGTCTTGGAATTAGGGGAAAAGGGGAAAATGCATAAAGGAGTCCCTGAGGCCAATTGTGGACAAGAGCGCCCCTGGGAGTTTGACCTGGAGGAGGAAGCAGGGAGAAGTAGCTGCTGCATTTGTTGTTGAGGGGGGTGGCAAATAGATCGCAGCAAAGCTGGCCCCATTTGCGGAAGATAAGGTCCGCAACTTCCTGATTCAGAGACCACTCGTGAGGCATGAGGATAGCCCTGCTGAGCCTGTCCGCTATTATGTTGGATTTCCCAGGGATGTGCGTTGCTGTCAGAAAAAGTTGGGAGGAAATTGCCCATTGCCATAGCCTGAGGGCTTCTCGACACAAAGGGAAGGACCTGGTCCTGCCCTGCTTGTTGATGTATCACACAACTGACATGTCTGTTTGGATCGCAATAGTCCCGGAAGGAAGAGAGTCTTGAAGAGCTTGCAACGCTAGGAGAACCGCTCTCATCTCTATGACACTGATATGCAGATGGTACTCGTGAGGTTGCCACATGCCTTGGACTGTCCTGCCTAGATAATGCCCCCCCCCACCCTATCAGGAAGGCTTCCGTGGTCACTGTGGCTACCGGAGGGGGTTGAATGAAAGGTCTGCTCTGAGTCACCAGTGGGGAGACCACCCACCAAGAGAGATGTCTTTTGCATGTTTGTGTAATCAGGATCATATGAGACATGGGTAGTTCCTGGAAGGACCACTTCGTGAAGAGAAGCCACTGAAGGACTCTCATGTGGTAACATGCTAATGGTACAAGAAGAATGGCAGCTGCCACGGAACCTACAACTTGCAGGACATGTCTGACTTGGATCTTTCTGCTCTGCATTAGAAATGACACTTGTTGGCGAAGAGAGAAAACTCTTTCCTGAGGTAAACTTGCAAACATCTGTTTTGTGTTTAATTCTGCTCCTATATATGTAACAGACTGACAGGGCAACAAGGCAGATTTTTCAAAATTTACTGTAATGCCTAGTTGGGTGCAG
This sequence comes from Protopterus annectens, assembly GCF_019279795.1. Classification (NCBI taxonomy): domain Eukaryota; kingdom Metazoa; phylum Chordata; order Ceratodontiformes; family Protopteridae; genus Protopterus; species Protopterus annectens. The sequence continues at coordinate 1,161,028,376 of NC_056739.1, forward strand.
GTTGATATTGTATAATCCCTGTGCTTCTAAGTGTTGATACCTGGTGATAGCAGTTAGGAGCCAGTGTTCTAGATAGGGAAACACCTGGAATCCTTGACGTCTCAGTTGAGCCGTGACTACTGCCATACATTTGGTGAACACCCTGGGGGCTGTGGTGAGACCAAAGGGCACAGCTCTGAACTGGTAATGACTGGCCCCTACCCGGAAGTGAAGAAATCTCCTGCAGCGTCTGTCCATTTTGATATGGTAGTACGTATTCTGAAGATCTATGGAGCATATCCAGTTGTCCTGACCCACAAAACTTTTTTGAAACGTTTTGAAACTTGAATAACTGCTTGATCCCTTACATTGGGTGGGACATCTGGAATGGACTTTTTTGACTTTAGAGGCGGTTGATGGAAGGGGATTTTGTAACCTCTGGATATGACAGATAGTACCCATTTGTCTCATATTTTGCCAGGCTTTTGGGTACAGGGAAAGTCTTCCCCTGACTGCCTCCAGAAGTGAGCAGTAGGGCAACCCGTCAGGGATGCTGGAAGGGTTTTGGCAGAGAAAATTTCTCTGTCACCCTGATTTTGCTGTCCCCCTCTGCCACGAGGGTGGTGTCTGCCATTGTTGTTGTTTCCTCCTCTGCTCCTGGAGGAAAAATCACCACGTGTCAGGCAAGGGTCCCTGGGACTTTCAAAACCACATCTTTCCACTCCTCTGACCTTTGGGATAAGGTCTGTTAGGAGTGGAAAAATGGACTCCCATGTCAGAGAGAGTCTTGCTTTCCTGCTCACACCTGGTAAGCGTGTCTTTCACCTGAGGCCAAAAAAGCGAGGAGCCATCAAAGGGAGTATTTGTGAAGGATGCTCGAAATGGTTCCGCAAATTAACACAGCCGCAGCCAAGCATGTCTCCTGAGAGCCACTCCTATACCTGCGGCTCTACTCGCTCATCGACTGCATAGAAAATCAGCCTCATGGAGGAGTTGACTATTGAATTAGGAGTCGCAAGCTGGGAAGCTATTTTGGCTGATGCTCCTTCAGCTGTAGGATCTTGTAGGGTATCTCCAAGCTCTTTTAGGAGATCCCTTTGAAGTCGTGTAAAATGAGAGAGATAATTCAGGAACCTCATGGAGAAGGTCGCTGAGGAAAACATTTGCTTCCCATATCTGTCCATCGTCCTAGACTCTTTGTTTGGTGGATGGACAGACGAAGTTTCTGCTAACCCTTTCTTGGTGGCTGCTGCTACCACCATGGTATAAACTGGCACACCTTTAGTGAGAAATTGTTTGTCCTTGGGGGCTGTTATGAATTTATTTGGTCTCCTCGGAGTATGTTCCACAGAATCTGGAGCTGACCAAGCCTTTCGAGCCACTACAAACATGAGTGGATCGAAAGGTGGAGACCCCCAGGAGGTGGAGAGTTGGGAACCGAATGCCTCCAGGTATACAGACTCATCCTCGGTAGGGGCTAGGTAAGACCAGCCACCCCTCTGCCTAAGCATTTCAAGGATGTAAAAAAGGAAATCTCTTCTGAGGGGGACCTGGGGGACCTTCCGATTCATCCAGGTCGGTATCTCAGGTGAGAGACTCAGGGGAGTCTAGGTGCTTCCTCTTGCACTTCTTCCGAGGAGGTTCCTCTGAGTGATCAGGGGAGGCCTCGGAAGAAGAGGGGTCACCCAATGGGGTGTCCTGGGGCATAGGTTCCCTACGCTTCTGGGTCGGAGGAGCAGTGGTTGGCACAGGCACCACAAGAGAGAAGGAGCCGATGGGGCTGATAGTAGGGCTGTTTCAGGGGACAGCACACTCTGCATGACCTTGAAGGCGTCCCGACCCCGAGGCAAAGAAAGCTCCGGCTCTGAAGCGACAGGAGTCCTTCTCCGTGTCGAGGGTGATGGCTCCGAGGCCGATGTGGGAGCCGAGCTCACTTGCGCTGAAGCTCCGAGGGGGAAAGCGGGGTCAGACAAGGGTCCGATGCCCCTTCCCCCCACGGAGCCGACGAGAGAGCTTTGGCACCCAGATCCTTCAATGGATGGAACAATCAAGGTGATCAGAGCCAACGTCGGAACCGAAGAGGAGGTGATCGGCAAGGTCGGTTCTACTATCAGCGCTTCCATAGTCTCCGGCTCCGAATTAAGTGTAGTCGGAGGAGGAATGGAGATGGAAGTGGACTGAGCCGCAACCTGCTGAGGTGGGCTGGAAAGTAATTTGGCAAGGGCCTGTGACTTAAGCAACCTACTCTTTCCACATCCTGATCCGATAACTTAGAGGATCGAGAGGAGTGTGATGAAGAGCGATGACTGTGTTCATTTTCTAATAAGGGTGACTGTGGCACCGAGCGGATCGGCTCCAATGAAGGAGACCTTGCTCGCTTTTGGCTCTGAGACGGCTTCGAGGTAGCAGTTGGAGCCAAGGGAGGAGTTAACTTGTCGATGCTAGTCGGCACCGACAAACTTGGTTGCTCAAGCCCAGGAGTCTGTTCCGAGGATGGAGCCGACGGCTTAACAGACTTAAGAGGATTTCACTGGCTGAGAACCTTTAGCCGGGGAATCTTGTGGTTTCAATAATCCTCAAAGGATTCATTTGTTTTTGCACTCCTGCAGGACTATTGGACTAAATGCGTGACAGATAGAGCAGGAGTCCTGCAGGTGCACAGCCCCTAAACAATAAACACAGCTAGTGTGCCCATCTGTCAGAGACATTTTCTGACAGCATGAGTCATACTTTTTGAAGCCAGAAACTTTGGCCTCTTTAGACATCTTACACAATTAAACTAAGAAACAAAACAGTCTTTTTTTTTTTGTTACAGTTAAGGAAAAGAATGAAGAGCCTCTAACTTAAACAGCTGTCCTAAGGGGGGGGGGGACTCTCTAATTTAAACATGTTCAGGGGAAACAGAATGGCCTGTGAATATGGAGCGATGGCCAACAAAGCTACAACACACAAGAAAGGCGATAAGAGGATAAAGTACAATTTCTAGACAAAAACTTGATAAATTTTGAAGAATAAACAATTATAATAATAGGAAGTCTGAGCTAGTAATGAAGCAACCTCACAGCTGAAGTGGCAAACGAGATCTGGGTAGCTGACGCTGGGCATTCTGGGATAAGGGTTAGCCTTGAGCCAGTAAATAGCTCTTGAGCAGTAGGATGAGTCGGAGCCGAGGATCGGCTCCGAACCCAAACAGCAAGAACGAAGGCGAGATGGGACAACTTAACATCATTTGTTTGAAATCTGAGGACATAATTTGATTCTATCAAAAGGCTTAGGTTCCGCCCATTGGAAGCAACGGTGCAAACTTCTGATCACCACTGGAGTGAATGAGTTAACTAAAGAAAATGTAAATTATTTAACTGTACAGCAAAACGAGTATGTTTAAAGCAGAAAACAAGTATGTTTAGAGCAAAACAAGTGCATTTGAGGCAAAGTTGGGCATGTTTCGAATAAAACGAGCACAAGAAAATTACGTTGGGCATGAAAAGGGCTTAAACGAACAAAACTGTTAGAATAAAAAAAGAAAAGGGCCACTAAGCAAAACAAAGCAAGGCGACTGCATGTGTTTGCCAAACTGTTGTGTTGGGCATATCTACGACTTCGTACTCTATCAAGAGCATAACTAAAGTTATATGATGCATCTCCGAGTGTGTAAAAAGGGCTTACAGTGTGTGCTTATTACTGTGCATGTATTTCAAAGAGTTCATTGTGTGCAAAGTGCAACTACTTCATGCAATCCAGTCAAAGTATAGCTATTTCGAAAAAAGTTCTTGTGCTGGGTGTGTCTATTCACAAAGTGCTGCCATTACATAGTGCTACTTGTATTGTAAAGAGTTGCCTAGCAGGGTACCACCATTCTGGGGACATTTCAGTGTGCTGTATGTAGTTACTTTGAAAGTTATTGAGTTTTGGACAACAGATGTTAGATTTATTCGCATTGTGCAGTTGCTTGACATGTTTCTTACACTAAGAGGTGTTTTCTTGCAAAAGAAAGACGACATTACAAGATTTACAACATTACAGTGTTTGTGAGTTATTCAGTCACATCGAAAAGTTCTCAAATGCTTCTTAAAGTGATAACTTTAACAGGTGATGATGCATGACTTTAGCATTTCTGCCTTTACCGATAAAATTCGCAAGTGATGATAAATTACTTTAGCATTTCTGCCTTTACCGACAATATTCCAAAAGAATTGAAAAGCCCGAAAAGTTATTTCGCAAAGTTCAGTAAAGTAACAAAAAGTTATTTCCCAAGTTCATTAAAATATCGAAAAGTTTATTTCACATAGTCCAGTTACTTGACAGTACTAGTCCAACGAGAATATAAGTTCAGAGCATGAAGGCACTGGACAAGTTCTCTTCATGCCAGAGACTTCTACATGTGTATGTTCATGCCTATTTGCACAAAAAACCCAGCTCTTCGCTGGTATGTGTTAATATGACAGATTTCAAAAACCCCTACCACTTGTGTTTGATCGGAATATTGCAGAGAACTGGAGAATATTTGAGCAAGACTATGATATTTCCATACAAGCAGCTTATGCAGACAGAGATGCATGCACCAGGGCATTCACTTTGCTAAACCTTGTAGGGTCAGAGGCCATAGAAAGAGAGTGTTCATTTGTGCATGCACCAGCAGTGTATGAAGGACAAGGTGCGGACTGCCATATTGTTGTACAAGCTGAATCAAGGGAAGACTCCAAGTGTTTGAAGCGCAAGTTTAGAGAAATGTGCAACCCTCAGCCGAATGTTATGCTAGAGAGACATTTGTTTTACACAAGAGATCAGAAACCAGGGGAAAAATTTGCAGCTTATATCAATGACTTGAGAAACAGAGGTAAGACGTGTCGGTTTGGTGATCTAAAAGATGAGCTGATAAAGGGACAGGCTTGTATGTGGTATTAATAGTGCTGCTGTGAGAGATTTTACTTTGTGACAGTGACTTAATGTTGAGCAAAGCCATAGAAATTTGTCAAATCCATGAGTTGACAGAAAAACATACAAGTATGCTTGCAAGTTCAGTTGGCTCCAGAGCACATGTAGACAGTATGCAACATGTGAGAAACAAGAGGAGGCCTAAGCACATGGCAGCTGCAGGATTTCCAAAGAAGCAACAAGGTTTTCTTGAAAGTTCCAGGAAAAGTGCAAGCTCCAACACCAGCTCAGTGCAACACAAACATGAATCAGGAAAATCAAAATCTTGCTTTATTGTTAACTGTTGCAATTGTGGTGTGAATCATGAGTCTAAAAGACAGAAGTGCTTAGCATTTGGTCAGCAATGTCACAAGTGTAAAAATTGGAACCACTTCCAAAAGCTTTGTAGTCAGGTAAGGATCACACAAAAAAAGCAAGTTGATCAAGTACAGCCAAAACAGTCAGCTTTCTATGTAGATGGTGTTATCAGTGCCTAGTGAAAGAGATGATGCAGTAAACTTCTAACAATGTTTTTGTACAGTCCGGATTAATGGAAAATCCACAGAGCTCAAAGTAGACCCTGGGTCAAAGTGTAATGTTAAATCAGCAGACACATTTGCAAAAGTGAGAACTAATGAACAGCTCAATGTAACCAGTACTGTGAGACTTGTTGCTCATGAAGGTGAAGAAATTCAAACCGAAGGTTCAGTGATACTTTCATGTTATTTGGCCGAGAACTGTTACACCTTGTTATTCTACGTAGTCCAAAGGCCAGTGCAATCTTTACTGGGTCTCAAAGATAGTTTAAGAATGAATCTGCTTTCTTTTGCTAAAGAAGTTAATCATACAAGTGCAGTTCCGAGTTCCAATTTCTCCAAAGCCAATTTCTCACAGTATGGTGATGTTTTCAATGACAAACTGGGCAAGCTTCCAGTTGTATATTCCATGAAGGTAGACCCAAAACATCATTCCAGTAGTTGTACTAGCAAGAAGAGTTCAGATAGCTATGCAAGATAAAGTAAAAACTCAGCTGGATAAAATGGTGCAGCAAGGTGTGATTTGTTCAGTCACAGAACCAACTGAATGAGTATCGTCCATGGTAGCCAGTTACAAGAAAGGCTCAGATGATATTAGAATATGCATTGATCCAAGAGATTTGAACAAAGCATTAAAAAGACTGATCCAATGTGCACAGTTGAAGAAGTTGCTGCTGTAATACCGAATGCCACTGTATTTTCTGTTTTGGATGCAGAGAGTTAATTTTGGCAAGTGATTCTGGATCGCAAAGCCTCATTTCTAACTACTTTTGGTACTCCTTTTGGCAGATACAGATTCCTAAGGATGCCATTTGGAAGAAATTCTGCAAGTGAAGTTTTTCAGCGTGCAATGGAACAAATTTTTTCACCTTATCCTTGTGCCATAACCGTTGATGATCTGTTGGTTGGAGGCAATGGTGAAGCAGAGCATGACAGAAACCTCAAGAAAGTTCTAGACAGAGCAAATGAAGTGAACTTGAAGCTCAATCCTTTGAAGTGCAAATTCAGACTTCCAGAAGTTACGTACATAGGACATTTGTTTACAAGTACAGGCTTGAGACCTGACTCGACCAAGCAAACAGCTATTCTAGAGATGTCAGTGCCAGACAATGTACAAAGTTTACAGCATGTTCTGGGCATAGTCAACTATTTATGCAAATTTATAACATACTTCAGTGAGTTAACAGCATCTTTAAGAGAGCTAGCATGCAAAAATGTTGCATGGTCATGGCTGGATCATCGGAAGGCATTTGAATACCTTAAGCAGAAAATTGCCACCCCATCTAGGTTAAGATACTATAATGTGAACAAACCAGTTATTCTTTCATGTGATGCTTAAAAATTTGGCCAAGGCACAGTCATATTTCAAGAGGGCAGACCAGAAGCCTGTAACATCTAGAACACTAACCTAAACGGAGAGGATATATATCACATTATTGCAAACTGAAAATGGCGAACGTGCTGAAAACTCGAAGTTCCGTTTTTGATATCGCAGTACAGTGAAGATTGGGATATTTGCCCTTTCCTCACTGCAGTGCGATCTCAGAGTTGGAATATATACTTAGTGGTGGTGGGGGGCACAGCCCCCCACAATACAGAGTTTGAGTTTCAGTATTTTCGCTCTTTTGAGCGTTTAACATTTCGCTTCTGCGATAATATGATATAGACGCAACTGAGATGTAATGTGCTCAAACTGACAAATAATTTTTGGCTATAGTATTTGCAAGCTCCAAGTTTCATGCTTATATTTATGGTCGAACTATTCAAACTGAAACTGATCACCAACTTCTAGTTACTATTCTAAAGAAGCCTATGTGTTCTGCTCCAGCGAGATTACAAAGAATGATGCTCAAGTTGCAAAAGTACAATTTTAAATTGGTCTACACTAAAAGCAAGTAGCTTTGTCTGGCAGATACCTTATCCAGATCTAGAATTACAAGAGAACAGCTTGATGCAGAAACTTTTGACTTTGATGTGATGTCAGCGCATACTTTTTCCACCACTACACTTGATGAGTTAAGAGATCACAGTCAGACTGATCCAATTTCACAGAAGCTTAGTCATTATATCAATGTCGGACACCTGTCAGAGCAATCTAGTGTATCACCTGAGGTGCAAGCATATTTTCCTTAGAGACGAATTGTTGATGAAAGATGGCATTCTTTTCAGAGGTCCTAAAATTGTTGTTCCTGCTTCCTTATAACAAGAATATGTTAACATTTTGCATTGTGGTCACACAGGATCCACATCCACTAAGAGAAGAGCCTGAGAATTGGTATTTTGGCCTTCATTATCAAAAGACACTGACTGAGTTATTTCTTCTTGTTCGGTATGCAATAGTACTAGATTGCATTTGCAAAGAGAACCACTTCAGCTAAAACCAATTCCTGAACTCCCTTGGTCTACTGTAGCAATTGCTGTCTGAGTGGAACAATCAACACTACTTAGCTTTGGTAGACTATTATTCAAATTGGTTTAAGATTTATCTACTACCAAACTTATCCTCAACTACTGTTATTACTAAATTGAAACGTCATTTTTCAGTTCATGGTAGTCCACACAAACTTTTTTCTGACAATGATACTCAATTCACTAGCCAGTTGTTTCAGAAATTTGCAAAAGAATAAGACTTTGTGCATATCACTAGTAGTCCTGAATATCCTCAGTCCAATGGTCTAACTGAACAAGCAGTACAGAGTGCAAAGCAGTTACCTGAACGGTCAAAGTATGACAATACCAATGTATTCTTGAATTTACTTAACCTCAGAAGCATACCCCGTGATGATATTCTTGGCACACCTGCTAAAAGACTACTTTTCAAGCAAACTAGAACTATGTTACCTATTTCCTCAAGTTTGTTGCAGCCTAAAGCCAAGAACAATAAAACCATCAAGGCTCAATTGTTTAAGAAGCATAATAACCAGAAATCTAGTTGTGACAGACTGAGCAGATTACTTTGTCCGTTGAGGAAGAGAGAGATGGTACGAATCCAGACAAAGAATAGTTGCGTAAGAACTTAGCATAACCTTAGATGTCCTTCTCTTCCATGTTGCAGTATTCATAACTGTAGAGGAGGTTGTTGCCTACAGCATTGGACATCCAGCCAGTATACCAAAGTCTTAGGAACAGGGGTACGTGCTGCTCGTTGCTTGTCAGGGCCATAAACTGATGTGGGCTCTAAAAGCGATGTCTGCATGTACTCCCTTCATGCATACAGTAGTACTCCTGGGGGGCAAGGAGAGGAAGCTTTGCACACCCACATATGCCTTCAGGCCAAAGAAACCCAATACATGTATGTGCCTGTTACAGTGTCCTGTTTGGATGGAGAGAAAGTAGGAAAAGTCACTCCAGATAGACAACTCGGAGCCAGAGGACATCTAAGGTTGTGGTAGGTTCTTAAACTATTCTATGTCCTTTTATTTTCATGTTGCAGTATTCATAACTGTAGGAGAGTACCCAAGATTTAGGTATGATCCTGGGAGGAAGGCAGAGGGGCCTGTCTATGAGACCCTGCAAAATTGACCTAGCAAACCCAGTTCTGGCTCTGGAGACCAAGTCTAATTTGTAGTGCTTCATAAAGGTATGGACTGAGGACCAGGTGGCCGCTTCCAGAATGGAAGCATAGTCCACCCCCCTTTAAAAGGCTGCTGAAGAGACAGCTGCCCTAGGAGAATGTGCTCTCTCACTGGTAGTTAAAACCTTTCCATGAAAAGAACAAGCAGAGATAGGTTCATAGGTTTATACTAGGCTATCTGCCCTAAGGCATTTATAAGCCTAGCCCAAATTTTTGTGGCTTACGCCACCCCTTAAATGAAAAAACACTGTGGCCATTAGTTTGTTGTGCCTCTGTCCAGCAGTGACACAGAGATGATTCCCGGGATAAACCTACGATCTCCCATCCACAGGTCAAGGTTTCTCTTGAACAGAGCCAGCGAGGTGCTCTGCCTCACATGGATCGGGATTTTATTCCACAGCATAGGGAGTCTCTGAGTGATAAATCTATCCCTCCAGCACGTCCTATTTATATCCGTGCTAAGGTTTAAGTCGCTTGCTCTAGTGGTTTTGGTGGATTTGGATTTTTTGAGGTGGAGCATGTCCATTAATTCCGGGTTGGACATGGCCTTGTATGTCAGGCACATGTCGCCTCTGAGCAGACGGTATGCAACTGAATAGAGCTGGAGTTTCTTCAATCTGGCAGCATATGACAGATTTTGGAGTCCCTTTATCCTTTTGGTGAGGAACTTTTGGGGTCTCTCCAATTGCTGCAGATGTCGGGTGAGATACATCCCGAATGGGGCATTGTACTCGATCATTGGTCTGATAAGTGAAGAGTACAGGGAACAATGACCTCACTAGATCTGGATGTGAATCCTTCATGATCAGGTGGGCAATGTAGAAGGTCTTTCTAACCACTTTAGCAACGTGAGTGTCAAAAGAAAGGCCACTGTCAACCTGGGTCCCCAGGTCCCTGATAACCTCTTCTGTGCTTAGTGGATTGCCACCTATATGGTAGCTTGGGGTTACCTTGTTTTTCCCGAAGGGTATGACTATACATTTTTTGGCGTTTAACTTCAGGCCATGGCTCTGTCACCAGCTATCTGTTTCCGTGAGTCCCTTCTGAAGGATATCCGTGTCCGATGCACTTTCCACTATGGCGCCCAGTTTGCAGTCGTCTGCAAACTTAGTCAGCCAAAGTCCTCCCATGTTGGCCTGTACTTCTGAGAAGTAGATGCCGAACAATAGGGGGGGGGGGCAAGGACTGAGCCCTGTGGGACACCACTTGTGACCGGCTTGGAGTCTGACATAGCGCCAGCCAAGGATGTAGGTAAGCATACTCACAGTACTGAAATGTGTCCAGTTTTTTCTGAGCAGCTTGTGCTAGTGTCAACACAAAAAAAGCACAAACTGTTTAGAAATGAGTAAATGAATATTCACAGTATAGCAGTTCACAAACAATTCTTGTGCCAAAGGAATACATCTCTATAACTAGCTTTGTATGGCAGTTAATTGTAACAGTTGAAAAGAAAGTACATCTTTCCATATATCTTGGGGTAGCATTTTGAGGGGTGAGTACATTTCTACACTGACAAGTGGGTACTGGAAGCAGCAACATTAGGTCTGAGTACAAAATGTAAATCTCTGGCTACACCCCTGGCGCAAGCAACTCTAACCCTGTGGGTTCTGTCCTTAAGCCAGTTTGCAACCCATCTTGTGACATATGGGTTTACATTTAAGCTGGTAGGTTTTTCTACAATACCCGAGTGGGGTATTGTGTCGAAGGCCTTTGCAAGGTCAAGGTAGGCTGTATGGACTGCCTTTCCCTCATCAATGGCCTTGGTGACTGTTTCGAAGAAGTCGACCAAGTTCAAAAGGCATGATCTGCCCTTGACAAAGCCAAACTGGGTCGGGTCCAATGTCTGCAAGTCCCCTATATCTTTGTTTATGAGCTCCATTATGATCCTCTCCATAGCTTTGCAGACTAGACTTGTTAAGCTTATTGGGGCGTAATTACCAGGGTCCGTAGAGGCACCACCTTTGTGGAGTGGGACCACAGTTGCCGTACGCCACTCCTTGGGCACGTATCCTGTGGTAAGGCTGAGATTAAACAGCTGCCTTATGTGCGGGTTTAATTCCTCATTTAGCTCGTGTAGCACACAGCCAGGGACACCATCCGGTCCCATTGATGCTGTGTTTTTAGCTTTAGAGAGAGCAGCTTTCACCTGTGCATTTGAGATGTCTGGGAGGCTACACTCTGCTGGGATAGTTATCTCTCCTTTAGGGGGGTAGAGGGGGGTGAAGTTTGCACTGAACCTGTCTGCCAGTATGTTGGCAATGTCTGTGGGTTCAGTGATTTTTGTATCATTTTGGACTAATTCTGAGCATATCTGGGAGTTTCCACCCAGGTTCCTAACATAGCTGAAAAAGGCCTTATGATTGTCCTTTGAATCCATGGCAATTTTTCTCTCAAAATTGGCCTTAGTTGATTTTATGAGTGCTCGTATTTTTTACTAATAATGATCAGGGGTGACTTCCTTTTATGGATTTTGTTCTATCATGTAATAGCTTTCTCCTCTTATTGTAAAGTTTGTTAATGGCTGGGGTCCACCAGACTGGACGCTTGCCCTTTGTGGAAAGAGTCTTGGTTTTATTTGGGATTGCCTGATCCATGCAGTCCTGGAGGTGTTCATAGAAGGCATTTGTAAGGGCTTCCGCAGCTTGGGTTGTGGTTTCCACTGGCTCAGCGCCTTGAAGGATACCACACCAGTCTTGAGTAGTGTGAAGTTTGCTTTAGAGAAGTTCTTCACTGTGGTCTTTTGTTTGGGGTGGGGCGGATGTGGATTTCCAGTGAGATTAGTTTATGATCAGATCTCACCAATGAGGGATATACTTCGTGTGGAGCATTTTGTCCCCATGTTTGTGATAATGAGATCTAGTATATTTTCTCCTCTCGTGGGAACAGTGACTAGCTGTTCCATGGCATTTGAATTTATGAACTCCAGGAACCGTTGGGCTAGAAAGTTAGGGCTTGAGTAATGTTCCCAGTCTATATTCGGGTAGTTGAAGTCACCCAATATGATGGTGTTTGGAGATACATTTATACCCTCCAGTGCCTTCAGGAAGGCTGTGTGGGGTTCCTGAGTTTGAGAGGGTGGCCTGTAGCATGCTACAATTTGTAGAGCAGTTTTGCCTATGGTTAGTTGCACCTGGATGGTTTCCAAGCTTTGCGTTGCCACCAACCTGGAGGTGTGGGTATCCTTTATGAATATGGATACACCCCCTCCTTTTGTGGTGTGGTCTGGGTTTTGGGGCCGGAACGCATGATATGAGGTAAAATCTAATAGTGCCGGGGTGCTCTCAGGAGCCTTGAACCAGGTTTCAGTTACAGCACAGACATCGATGTTCTCCATACTGAGAAGAGCCTCGAGTGCGTGCATTTTGAGATTTAGACTTCTGGCATTGAGCAGCATTACCCTCAGTTTCTTCCCATTTTTGTTTTCTAGGGTGGTAGGTTTAGAATTTGAGCCTTGCCTAAAAAAGGCACTATGGGGGTGGCAAGAGCCTTAGCCAATATCCGAATCCCAGGGGTGACAGGTGCAAGCTGTCCCTGGCGAAGCAGCGTGGCTGGTCAAGCATGTCATCCCAGGCAGACAGACACTGGATCCCCTTTGAATGACACCAGACATTAAGCCAATTGTTAAAGCTGATCATCTTGTCTCTATATTGTGGCATCATTCTTGGTGAAGGAAGGATACTGCTCAGGGTCAGGGTCATACCTGCCTGGGCTACATAATCAGAGAGCTCCTCTATGTCTCTTTTCATGTAGTCCAGGGAGGTGCGTCTCAGGTGGGTCACACCAGCATGGACAATGACTGTGTCATATTTGTACTTGCCGTGGAGTGACCCGAGTGCTTGTGTTATGTGGCGGATTCTAGCGCCCGATAGGCAGCTTACTGTGACCCTCTCCTTGTTCAGCCTGGTGAGTGGGACGTCAGTGTGTCTGACTATGGAGTCACCTAAGACAAGTATGTTTGGTGTTGTATTTGGCCTTAAGGGCTGTGACTGCTTTGCACACTGCTTTTGTGGTTTATGTGTTGCTTGTGGGGTGTCTTGAGGTAGCAGTTGTTTGGGTGTCTGCTTTGGAGGCCTCTGCTGTTTAGGTAAATTTTTACTCAGAGCCTCCGAGTATGTCTTTGTTTGATTCAGTGGTGTGGTAGCATTATGTGAGGCTGGTTTTGTGGTGTGTGTAGTTGCCTTCTCCTCCTGTCTGGTCTTGCCAGTCCTGAGTTGAGAGAGCTCAGCCTCCAGTTTGGCTAAATAGCTGCATCTCTCGCAAGTATTTGTGTTATGTGGGAGGAGGAGAGGGTTGTCTGTGTACATGAGGCAGTTATAACATTGCCTCAAGATTCCCAGATTCACCAGCTGGACCGGAGAGGAGATTGACAACTGACCTTTGGACATGCTAGAATAATATTGGGAATTCCTTAATAATTGAAAACAAGGGCCAGTGGGGAGTGAGGGTGTAGTGCTTTTAATTTTTAGTGCTGACTTATATAATTGCTATAGTGAGCAAGTGCCAAGTAACTTGAGTGCAATGTGTTACAAGTAACTAAATGCAAAAACGACAAACAGTAACTTTCTTTCAAGTGAAACAAGGAACTAGTACAGTAAGCAATGCAGATATCACTAGTGATCCACAGAAGCGCTGAGAAGCCGCGTATTAGGTGGAATTAGCTTCCAGGGAAATAACATAGCTTTAGAAATCCATGAAGATATAGTCTGTTTACAGACTGCCTTCCCAAAGGCCCTTGGGTGAAAGGAGACAAACAGCTGGTCAGGCATTCTAATGGATTTGGTCTTGTCCAGGTTATACCTAAGCTGCCTATGAACATCCAAGGAATGTAGGTTTCTTTTAGATGGATTTTGAGGTTGAGGGAAAAAAAGACAGAGAGGTTAATGGCTTGATTTAAGGACAATTCATTAACCACCTTAGGCATGAATGAGGGGTTAGTCCTGAGAGAGACCCCTGTCCTTATGGAAGATTATGTAAGGGGGGTTAGCCATCAGGGCCTGGATTTCAGAGACATTCTTGGCGGATGTGAGAGCTACCAGTAGTACCGTTTTCCAAGTTCATAGTTTCAGAGATGCTGAAGAAGCAGGTTCAAAAAGAGTTAATGAGTGCCTTTCAAGGACAAAATGAAGGTCCCATGAAGGCGGTATCGGTTTTCTAGGTGGACTAATATGGAGAATCCCCTCTTAAGAATAATTTTACCTCTAATCTGGATGCCAAAGGAGGAACTAAGGGGAGACAGGTGGAAATGGCTGACAACTGTTCCTTTACAGAAGAGTAGGTCAGCCCTGAATATAGAAACTCACACAAGTGAGAAAGGACCATAGGTACAGGAATAAGAAAGGGGTCCTGTTTTTTTCTTCTGACACCACCTGGAGAATCTTTTCCATTTTGCCACATAATTTCTCCTGGTACTAGGTTTCCTGGCCTCCTGCCGGACATTGATTACGTCTTCTGAATATAAGTGTCCAAAGGGGATCAGAACTCTATCACCCATAGAGTGAGTCTGAGGTTGAACACTTGAGAGTGTATGAGTGACCCCCTGTCTTGTGTGAGTATTTTGAATCGGTGGTGTAACCTGTGGTGATTGACCTTGGCTAGTAGATGAAGTAGGGGAAACCAATGCTGTCTTGGCCAAAAGGGAGTCACCAGCAGAATTTTTGGTTTGTCCCTCTAAATTTTCAAAAAGACCTTTTGAATCAGAGTGAAGGGGGGAAGGCATAAAGATAGATCCCCGCCCAAAAAAAAAGAGAAAGCATCCACGCTCCACGCTTGTGGATGTGGATCCCTTGTGCAACACAGAGGCATCTGCCTGTTCTGAGAGGAGGCAAGCAGATCTGCCTGAGGAATACCCCATCTGTGAATGAGCTTTAAAAATACCTCCTTGTGAAGCATCCATTCATGAGAGGATGCAGAGGTTCTGCTGAGAGTGTCCGCCATCACATTTGCTGTTGAAAGAATGTACACTGCTTGCAGGTGAAATGTGCAATTCTGCTGCTAGGGATCAACTCTCAATTGCCAGGCTGCAGAGTGGGTAGGACCTTGCTCCCCCCGGCTTGTTGATATACCACAGGACAGTCACATCGTCTGTGACAACTTTTAAGGTGCCTGGTTAGAGAACTGGATGGAAGGTTTGCAAGGCTAAGAGAAGGGCCCTTATCTCTTTGATACTGAAGTGGTCCCTCTGTCTGAGGGAGGACCATTCTCCCTGAACTTTGTTTTGTTTGTTGTGGGTTTGCAGGACAGCCCCCCAACCCAGGTCTGAAGAATCTGTGAAGATTTGTTGTGAGGGTGTGAGGATCTGCAAAGATATACCCTGGTTGCAGTGTACGGCTGCAATCCACCATTGCACCTCTTTTTTTCAGGCATGGGATGAGAGGTAGAGGTGCATCCAGGGGGTGTGAATGTTGGTTCCACAGACTCCTCAGCACCCAATGAAATTTCCTCATATGCAGCCTTGCTAAGGGGAGCATGGGGATCAAGGATGCCATGTGGTATAGGACCCTCGGGAATTCCCTGGCTGATAATGTTTTGAGAGAGAGGAGTGTTTGGAGGTAGTGTGAGATGGTTTCCACCTTCTGGCAAGGAATGAAGACTGCCATCTGGTCTGTTTTTATTCTGCACCCCAAGAAAATCAGGTCTTGGGTGGGTATCGGGTAAGATTTTTCCTGGTCCACAGTGAACCTTAGGTTTGCCAGGGTATTGGACAAAATGCCTAGGTGGTGACAGAGGGTGTAGCAATCCTGGTGAAGTATCAAGAGGTCATCTAGGTATGAGTATATTTGAATGTCCTGCACTCTGCAGTGGCCGATAACTGGAACTAGGCACTTTGTGCATACTCTGGGGAGTGTGGAAATCCCAAATGGCAATGCAGAATATTGAAAATGCAAGGAACCCATGGAAAAGTGTAGGAACTTCCTGTAACTGGGGTGAATAGGAATATGATCCTATTCACTATTGAATTGACTAAATCCTTCTCCACTTCCACCCATTCCCCTAACCCAAAGCCTTCTTCTTCATACATCCCTCACTCCAACTGTCTTAACCCTCCTCCCACTTTCATTCTACAACCTGTGTCTACCACCCAGGATCAAACAACTTCTCTTCAAACTCAAACCATGCTCAAATGCCCCTGACAACATCCCATCACTCTTTCTCAAGCTCGCAGCAGATGGCATTGCCATACCTATCAGCATTCTCATAAACAGATCCATACAAGAATCTTATGTCCCCAAACTTTGGCGTGCAGCCCACATTCTGCCACTCCATAAAGGAGGCAAAAATAATACAATCTCTAACTTCCGACCAATAGCTATTCTTTCTCCAATTTCAAAAATACTTGAAAAATGTATCCACCAGCAACTCATGCCCCACCTCCTCAACAACCATCTCCTCACCCCTACTCAACATGGGTTCCGACCTGGCCACAGTACCATAACTGCTCTTCATTCCTTCCTAGAAATTGTCAACCAAGCACGTGACTCTGGAAATATTGTCTCCACTGTTCTTCTTGACCTTTCTAAGGCCTTCGACACAATAACCCACTCTCTCCTTCTCAACCACCTCTCTAACCTCAATCTCTCCCACAACTCTCTTTCTTGGTTCAGAAGCTATCTCTCCGATAGATCCCAAGCTGCGAAATGGAATACTGGTACCTCAAAATTCCTACCTACCCCTACCGGTGTCCCACAGGGTTCTATACTCGGGCCTCTACTCTAACATTTTTATCAATGATCTCCACTCTTCAATTCCTCATGCTCAAATAGTACAATATGCAGACGACTCCACTGTTATCTGCTCTGCCCCTAGCCTTCCCGAGCTCCAAGCCAAAACCCAATTGGCCTTTACAACCACAGAAAATTGGATACTTCAAAATCATCTTTCCCTTAATTCCAACAAATCTCACATCATTCTCTTCTCTCCCTCAAAAGCAATGACTCTAGACAAGTCCTCCTTCATAATCTCCAGCCTCTCCCACTCCTCAATAGAAGTTGTTAGTTGTGCTAAACTACTCGGAGTTACCATTGATGAACACCTGAATTTCAATAATCATATTCAAATAAACATAAAAAAAACTCATCAGAAACTCGGTATGCTCTATAGAAATATTAACTTTCTTACTCCATCTTCAAAACAAACTCTCGCTACGACCTACCTTCTCCCTTCTCTACTGTATGGCGCCCCTATTCTATCTAATCTCACCACTTCTATCTCCTCAAAACTTGAAAGTTGCTACTATAAAATTGCCAATTTCGCTACTAACTCCCCCCATTCTACTCACCATTGCATCTGCCTCCGTAGGCTCCAATGGCTAGAACTCCCTAATCAACTCGATTTCCTCCAACTTACTACTGCACACAAATTAATTTTTAACCCTACTGCTTGCCCTGCATTATCCAATAGCTTGACCTTATATACTCCTCCAAGGCCCCTAAGATCTAGCCACCAAAATCTTATATCTGTGTACAGACCCAAGCGACCCCCTGGCCAACTCCTACTTTCTTACACTACAGCAAAAAAATGGAACTCTCTTCCTTCCCTCCTAAGAGTCACTACAAGCTATGAACAGTTCAAATCCCTTCTCTATTCTCACCTTTCCCAAAATTGGAAATGTAATTATATACTCCCTACCTAGATCTTATTTTATCCTAGTTCCTTTCTCCCATACCCCTGGTTCCCCTTCTTCAGACTCGGTCCTTAGCTCCCCTCCCTCTTCCTCTTATCTCCTCCCCCCTCCCTGACTAAACCCTTTACTTCCTTCAAGTGCTCTCTTCCCTCTGCCCACCTGTATGCTTAGTCTCACATTTGAATCTTTTTGCCTTTTTCTTAAGGTGTTCTTCTGGTCTCTATCTTAAAAGGATCTCTACTCTATCTGTTTTTCTGCTATCTTCCTCCTGACCTCCCTTCTCCTTTAAATTTTTTGCTTCTCCTTCGCTTCTCCTATGCATTCCTGTTCTTACATTCAAACTCATTCTATATTTTCCTTCGTCTTTACTACTTCACTTAACATTATAGTTGCATAAAGACAAGATTTTCTTATGTATACTGCCTAACGTACCTCATCTTTGAAGAATTGTTAAAATATTGTGCTATTAGAACTCAGAGTGTTTTTGTGTATAATGTATTAGTTTACACTCCTTCTGCTGTGTTTGTACAATGTATTATCATCAATATATGCTTCTATGTTTGTGTGCAATGTATTACTTTATTGTATTATCATGGAGCTTTTCTCCCCGGGCCTCCACTGAAAACGGGCTTTCGAGCCCAGTGGACTTCCCCGGTTATCAAACTGGAAATAAATAAATAAATAAATAAATGATCCAGGGATACCATGAATGTTTGGTGAGGTAGGACGTGATGCAAGGTGAACATTTTGAAGGTAGGCACCTTGAGGAATAGACTGAGTACAGACAAATCCGTTCTTGGAACCAAAAACATCCTGGAGTAAAAGCCTTTGTTTGTCTGTTCTGGAGGTACTCTTTCTATGGTGCCCTGAGCTTGAAGCTGATCCAGAATTGGGGGGAAGAGATGAAGCTGACTTGTAGGTGGTTGGGATATCCCCTGAAAGGGAGGAAGTGTCCACAAAGTCATAAAGTATCCTTTCTGGATAACGGAAAGGACCCAAGACTGGAGTTGGGTACTGGGTTTGAGTCTTAGTGGAGGAGCTCTGTCCTGGTCAGTTGGAGTGGAGGCGAAGTTGTTTAGGAATGGAGTGTCTCCTGGGTTGCCTCCGTCCCTTAGCCTGTGGGGTACTGGAATGAGATGATTGCCTCCTAACAAAGGTGGTCCTTTGAGGGTAGTTCCTATGATACCTATCACAGGAGAGACTAACAAATGCTTTAGATTTTGTAACTCCTTGCCCTTTTCCTGTAGGGATTTAAAGAGCTCTGCAGAGGCTGCACCGAAAAGGGTCTTATTATCAAGAGGTGCATCTAACAATTTGGCCTGGACATCCATAGGAAGGGGCTGTAACCTCACCCAAGAATACCTTCTCAGGACAGAACCTGAGGCTGCAGATTTGGAGGATGTCTCTACTGCGTCATAACTACACTTTATGGAGTGCCTGGTCACCTGAGAGACGGTAGAGAGCAGGGCAGAGAGCTGTGACTTAGCAGGGGAGTCTGGGACATCTGGTATCAGTGTAAAAGCTTTTGACAGGGTATCTAAAACAAACAGAGCCATGTGAGTTTGATAATTTAGGGCTCTAATGGCTACAGCTGATGAAGTATATACCTTCTTCCCTAATCTATCTATAAATTTTCTGTTCTTGTCAGTGAGAAACAGAGAGGTGGAGGGCAGCTGTCTGGATGATTTATCTGCTGACACTACAATGACAGTAGGGTCTGTGGGGGGAGGGAGAGTTTGAATAGAAACTGTGTATCCTGTGGAACTTTATAAAATCTATCTGGAAGTTTAGCAGCTGGGGGCTGAGAGCCAGAAAGGCATCATGAACGGCTTGGAGCAGGGGAGGGACTAGATGGAGAGGCCTGGTCCATCTGCAATAATTCAAAGTCTCTCTTTTTTGTTTCAGAGACATCTGAGGCCCGCCATTTGAAATGTTCTCTAGTCAGAGAATTGGTGTCTCCAAAGGAGAATTCCTCTCCTGGAGATTCAGGACTAACAGAGTCCTCCTCCTCAGGGGTAATAAAGTCCTTGAAGGATTCTATCTGGGAGCAATAGGGTAAGTGATTCATCAGAGAAAGAGAGTTCCTCATCTGAATCCTCTAAAGCCTGCACAGGTGAGGAGGTTGGTACATGAACCTGAGACTGGAGGGCCTAGAAGGCCCTGAAAAGATTTTGGGGAAAAAAACTTCCCGTCCAGGAGCTGGGACAGCTTCTCTGTGCTTCCTATGTTTTAATTTGTTTCCTCTTCAGAGGAGTAGAGGGATGTGTTGACTTAGAGGCAGACGCCTGAGTGGAAGGAAAGGCTAGAGTAGGCCCTGCCAACATCCCAAACCATGGTTCCCCTTCGGCATCAGGGGCTGTTGGCTGATCAACATCAGCGGATGTACTCTGCGTTTCCACTGAACAGGCTTCAACTGTAGTTCCCAGTTCTAGTTGTGAAATGGGCATCTGATGAGACCCTGGGCTAACATCCACCTTGAGAGTCTTACCTGACTCCTGAAGTGCAGCATGGGCATCAGGCTTAACTTTCTTGGCCTTCTTCTGAGGCGGCTCACTGAAGGTACCTACCTCACCCTCCATGCCTAACGCTAGACACCGGAGCCTCTGATTTTCTAAATAAAGAAGGCAGCCAGATGGCTGCGGAGCATTTTAGGTACAAAGGATTTGTAAATATCGCAAGATGTATGGTTGTGGCCTTCACCTAAACAGAATAAGCAGTTATGTGTGTCCTTGTGTGGAATTTATCTTCCACAACCACACTTCCCTTTCCTAGCAGACATGTATGCTTGAAAAGCAATAATATGGAAACAAAAAACCCAAAGGGTTACTTATCTGAATCGGACGGCTGAAACAATAAACGAACTGATTCCCGGAGCTGGTGATCAGAGGTCCTAAGATCACTGTGGCAGAAACGTTCTGAAGGGAGTACGTGCAGACGTCACTTTTATAGCCCACGTCGGTTTATGGCCCTGACAAGCAATGCAGCATGTATCCCTACTCCTAAGACTTTGGTATACTGACTGGATGTCCGGTGCTGTAGGCAGCAACCTCCCCTACAGTTATGAATACTGCAACACAAGAATAGGAGGACATCAAAAGGTTTTGATCGAATAGGACAGATTACAGGAATCTGTGAAGAGCTGAGATCTTACTTGGTAAATTCTGAAGGAGTGCAGTACAGGATGAACAACATCATCTTCCTGTACAAGAACCATCATCATCATCACTGCAATCACAACATTGTTTCTGTAATGCAAACTCTAAATCAAAGAATGAGTCAGACACTCTTTCCAGACTAGAAAGTCTGATTCTGTTCCAGGAAGTGAGTCGAACATTCCACAGGTCAACCATTTTGTAGAAACTGTCCCAGTTGCTAAACCTAATTCCCAGTTTTATGTCACACGATATGGATGAGTGTCTAAACCAAGTGTGAAATACGCAGCAAAGTGGACTTGATTGTACATACCTAAATGTTTAGCATTGTATAATGCATGTTGATAGATTACCTGTGATTTTTGCATGCCAAACAGTCTCATAACAAATGTATGATCTATTTCTCAAAGAGGGAGGATGCAGATCAGAGTGTAAAGTGTGTGCGCTTGTATCTTTAAGAAGCATGTGAGGCTATACGTGCTCATGTATAACCTGTGCATGTGCACAACCTTAGTGCCATTTTGAAAGAACAGCTAGGGAGTGAGCATGCATGACCAGTCACTAACCATATACAAGTTACTTGAGTTAAGTCTATAGTCAACAATAGCAACGTGTTTGTATATAATAAAGCTGCTTGAACAGAAAGTACAGTTTTGTACCTACCATAAATGTAGATGTTCGAGTGTACACCCTGCTGCAGTCATCACACTTGAGTTATCCTGCCATCAAGCAGTCCCGCAGTCGGCCTGAGTTCCAAAATCTTGGTCCGGCGTCGGTTGCTGTCGCTTATTCCCTGACGTCAATGCGCCAGGGGTATATAAAAGGCATCCAACGCCATTTTCTTCAGTTTTTCTTGCCCCAGATGTCAGGTGCCCCGGATAGGTAGGCTATATATATATATATATATATATATATATATATATATATATATATATATATATATATAGCTATATGAAAATAAAACAATACCTTCAGGCACAAGCAAATACACCACAGAGGTTGTATAGGATAGAGTGGTACAGATAAGTTCAGCTAGTTCAGAGGGGATGGAGGGAGGGTAACCTGGACTGCAGCAGGGTGAACACTCAAACATCTACATTTATGGTAGGTACAAAACTGTACTATGTTCATCGTGTTACCCTGCTGCAGTCATCACACTTGAGTTGAATCCCAAAGCTAAGGATGGGTGGTGGAGTTAAACAGGGTTAGAAGAAGCTAGTAGGCCCTGCAAAACTGCAGTGGCAAAACCAGCTCTAGTCTTTGAATATAGAGGTAAGTGATAGTGTTTGGTGAAGGTGTGCACTGAACTCCAAGTTGCAGCTTCCAGAATATCCTTGGTTGGCACTCCCCTGAGAAAGGCTGCTGATGTAGCTGTAGCCCTGGTGGAGTGGGACCTAATGTTAGCAGGTACTGGTTTCCCATGATGCGTGTAGCAGAAACGTATGCAATGCCCTATCCATTTAGAAATAGTCTGTTTTGAGATAGCTTTTCCTTGTGATCCTGCAGCATAGGCTACAAAGAGCTGGTCAGATTTTCTGAAAGCCTTAGTTTTATCCAAGTAGTAACGTAATTGCCTGTGAATGTCCAAAGAGTCCAGGAATCTCTCTCCTTTGTTCTGGGGATTTGGGAAAAAGGTGGGCAAATGAATGGTTTGGTTTAGGGCCACACTGGATACCACCTTTGGCATAAAGGAAGGGTTTGTTCATAGAGAGACTCTGTCTTGATGAAACATGAGGAAAGGCTCCACTGCCATTAGTGCCTGTAGCTCTGAGACTCTTCTAGCTGAGGTTATTGCTAGTAGCAGGGCAGTTTTCCATGAAAGAAATTTTAAATCAGCTGAAAAAGCTGGTTCAAAGGGCGGCAGTGTAAGCTTTTCCAGAACAAAGTTGAGATCCCAAGTAGGTGTTGGTGCTCTCCTGGGCGGTCTTATGTTCTTAGCCCCTCTGAGGTACTGTCTTAGGAGTGGATGTGAGAATAAAGGAGGATCTGTGTTGTAATGAGCTGAAATTGCTGAGGCGTGGATCTTAACAGATGAAAAGGAAAGTCCTTTGTGCAACATCTCAGTTAAATATTGTAGAATCGGAGGAATGTTTGGATCATCAAGGGGATTTTGGCCTTTAGGCTGGTTCCAGGCGCAAAATCGTTTACATTTGTCTGAATAGATTTTCCTGGTGCTGGGCCTCCTGGCCTCCAGAATGACATCCATAACAGCTTTGGATAGAGGTGTTGGCTGGTTGTTTAGGTAATTTGCCATGCAGCCAGGTTTAAAGTCTTGAGTTGGCTGTGTATAATCTGACTGTCTCGCTGGGTGAACAGGTGAGGAATTTGTGGTAAAATCCATGGTGGGCCGTGGGCCATGTTCCTTAGAATTGGATACCAATGCTGGCGCGGCCAGTCTGGTGCAATGAATATCATTTGTGGCCTCTCTAATCTGACTTTCAGCAGTACCTTTGCTAGAAGAGGCAGTGGAGGAAAGGCATACACTGTTAATGTTTTCCAACTGAATGAAAGGGCGTCCACTTTCCAAGCTTGTGGATGGAATGTCCTTGTGCAAAATTTTTGAAGTTGGTAGTTTTGGGGGCTGGAAAACAGATCTATGTCTGGGCGTCCCCATTTTTGAGCCACCATTGCAAATACTTGTGGATCTAGTTTCCACTCGTGTGGATCCATGATGTTTCTGCTTAGGTCATCTGCCAATGTGTTTTTCTTTCCTGGCAGGAATTGTGCTTGTAATTGAACCTGGCAAGACAGTGCTGTGTTCCACAAGGTCATTCCTTGCCTGCATAGAGGGTAGGAATGTGTGCCCCCTTGCTTGTTTATGTACCACATTACTGTGGTATTGTCCGTCTTTATTATTAGCTGTCCTGGGTGTAAGAGGTCCTTGAAAGCTGTTAGGTCATTCTGTACTGCTAGCATTTCTTTTTGATTGATATGCAGATGCCTTTGATCTGTAGTCCATTTGCCCTGAATGCACTGTCCTGCCATGTGTGCTCCCCAGGTATAGTCCGATGCATCTGTTGTCATAGTTTGCCTGGCTGTGGGTAAGGTGAAAGGCTGACCCTTGTTGAGGTGACATGCCTGTGCCCACCATAGAAACTCCTGTTGAAGTCAGGGAATGAGTGGTATTCATTGTTTCCAAGCTGTGGCTGTGCTGAGTCCATACGCTTTTCAGGTACCATTGTAATTTCCTCATATGCAGTTTTGCAAATGGTATTAGTAGTATGCAAGATGCCATGAATCCCAAGGCCTGCAGAATTTTTCTTGCAGGGAGATGGGCCTTTGTTGCCATTATTTTGAAATATTGAGTCAGCTGTTGTTGCTTGTCTGGCGTGAGATAAGCCATCTGGGCCGTTGTATTCAAGCTGGCACCGAGGAATATTATGTTTTGTGAGGGCACTAATTTTGATTTATTTTCATTTACTGTGTACTCTAGGCAACTTAGAAGGTATTTGACAAATGCCAAATGCTGTAAAAGAATGTCCTTGCTTTCTGCTTGAATAAGGCAGTCGTCCAGGTATGGGTATATTTGAATTCCTCTGTCTGCAGTATGCAATTACTGGTGCCAGGCTTTTTGTGAAGACCCTGGGTGCAGTAGATAAGCCAAAGGGCAGTGCAGAGAATTGATAATGCGTTGAACCTGCAATGAAGTGGAGGTATCTTCTGCAATTTTGTCTGATAGGGACATGCAGGTATTCCTCCTTGAGGTCCAACGTTACTAGCCAAGCTTTCTTGCCCAGCATGGGAAGAAGCTGCTGTAGTGTTAAGCATCTTGATTTTTGGTACTTGCAGATAGGTGTCCAGAAATGAAAGATCCAGAATGGGTCTTCATGCTTTGTCTTTTCTTGGGACTAGAAAGAGTCTCGAGTAAAATCCTTGCCCTTGCTCCTGTGTAGGTACCTGCTGAATGGCTTTCATGTCCATGAGAGCTGTAATTTGTTTTTGTGCCTCTGCCCATTGATTTGGTGGCAGGTTTGGCATTCCTCTTATCCTTGGCAAGGTATGAAAGTGGAATCTGTATCCTTGTGAGACAATGTTTAGGACCCATTTGTCTTTTGCGATGATGTGCCAGTTGTCTGCAAAAAATGCTAATTTTCCTCCCAAAGGAGCTGCCAGGAGAGATTTGCTTGGTAGTTTGAGGACTGAGTCATTGTGCTTGTCTTCTGCTATCTTGGTGCCTGTCTTCTCCTCCTTTCTGGGTAGCAGTACCCCATTGGCGAGGTTTGTAAGGGCCTTGTGACTGACCTCTGCCTCTTGGGCGTCTGTATTTGCCCCTCTGTGATCTGTCAGAAGCTGGAAAGGACCAGTTTTTTGTTGGCCAATTTCTGCTGAAACGAGGTGGTTGTACCTGTAAGAAATCCTTGACCATCTGCATAGACTTTGCCTTATCCTCCATTTTCTTTAAAACCTCTTCTGCTTCGACACCAAATAATACATCCTGCTGTAAAGGTGCATCGAATAATTTTGCTTTAACATGATCAGGTAGGGTTTGTTCTTTTAACCAAGCATGTCTACGTATGACAGACCCAGTAACAGCTGCTCTACAGGAATCTTCCAATGAATCAAATCCACATTGTAAAGTATGTTTGCCCACCTGTTCAGCTGCATGCAACAGATCTGGCATTTCCTTGAATTCAAACTGTTCAGTATGTGCGCTCATTTTTTGTTTTAATTGAGACATTAGGAATTGCTGATATTTCAGCATGTGAAACTGACAATTTAATGCTCTCATAGCCAGAGTTGCTGAGGTGTATATTTTCTTTCCCCATCTATCTAGGGCTCTGGAATCCCTTTCAGAGGGCACAGGATTTTTAGCCATAGAAGCTTTAGTCCCCTTGGGACCCTGGGAAATTGTTTCTGGGTCAGCCACATGGCTTTTATAAAGGAATTTGTGTGAGTCAGGTACTCTGTAGTATCTGTCTGGTTTGGCTGGAGCAGGAGGTAGAGAGTCTGGATTTAGACTAGACTCCAAGTAAACATCATCCACAATGTCTAAAACTGGAGGGCTAGCAAGTGGTCTGTGCTGGGGTAGTAAAAGGAACTCTCGGAGTCTTTTCTTAGAATCAGAACAGTCCTGGCCTTCCCAGTGGAAATGTTCCCTCATGGTATGTAAAGTTTCCCCAAAGGAGTAGTCTTCAGGGGGAGATGCTGAGGGAATAGAGTCTTCAGCATCAGAATATTCATAAGGGGGAAAAGTGTAATCCTGTTCCTCAGAAGAATCTGAGGAAATTGAAACCTGGTCAGAGGAAGCATAATCCTCCTCTTGTATTGGTCTTTTATCTGGAGGGGGATGGGAACCCCCTGATTAGGGTAATCAAATCTTCAGCCATCTTAAGCATCTGTTTCTCAGGCATGGGGCCTTGAACTGTAGACTGATGTACAGTCTTTTTTGGTTTTAAAGGAGTTTTAAGCTTAGCATAATATTTAATGGTGAGTGTAGTCAGTCTGAAGACACCTTCTGCAACCGAAGGTGTTTCCACTGCACCAGGGTCTCCTTCTGCTCCGGTGTTGGAAAGGCCTAATGAAGATGGCTGCATCGGCCTAGTACACTCCGCTTGAGAATCCGCAGCTGTCTGGGGTTCCAATTCTGCGGTTGTCAGGGGCTGCATAGGCGCCTCACTGAAAACCGGCGACAGGCTCCACAGAGGCCTCGGAGTCTGGCTTGTTCCTAGGCTGCCTGTCCTTATCCTTGCGTTTTTTATGCATGCCGGTCGTCGTTTGCTCCGATGGGATGATATAATTAAAATTCCTACCAAAGTAATGTTGTGCGAAGTCAAAACGGCATTTGATAGTTCGTTTATTAAACCTAGCACAAAACCGACAACCTGTGACGTCGTGGTCTGGGCCTAGGCAAGGACTACAATAAGAATGGAAGTCCTTATGAGGTATTTGCTTCCCACAAGAAATGCAATTGTTAACTTTTTCTGACATCGGACTGAGGCAAGAAAAGGTTCCCCAATGGGGTACTTAGCTTTATTGAAGACTTTGGACTGAAATTCGAATCGAAAATCTCAGGTGTCGGCCAACCGGCACTTGCGAACTGCTTCTGCTTCAGGCACCGCGCGGCAAGAAAGACTAGAGAAAATGGCGTTGGATGCCTCTTATATACCCCTGGCGCATTGACGTCAGGGAAGAAGCGACAGCAACCGACGCCGGACCAAGACTTTGAAACTCAGGCCGACTGCGGGACCACCTGATGGCAGGATAAACCAAGTGTGATGACTGCAGCAGGATAACACGATGAACATCCCATGAAGATTCATTTATTCATGTCCTAACACGAACGTGACAGTTACCTTTTAGGTTTCAGACAAAGCTGAAGAAGGCACTGTGGTTGTCCTCAGCCTGACAGAGCTGGTCTAACTGGACTTAATCCTCTTAATTGCTTTAAAATAATTCCTATTAACAGGTTTAATTGGGTTTTCAGAGCTGATTTTTAATGAAAACAGCTTTGTGATCCAACCTCACCAGTGAGGACATGACACGGGGTGGGTTGCTCCATCATGCTGGAGATACTAGGTCCAGTATGTTTGAACCTCTGGTTGGAGTACACACTATCTGGTCCAGAGTATTTGCGTTAATAATGTCTAGGAAACTTTGTGCCTGGGAGTTTAAGGCAGTGCATTTTTCTCAGTGTACAGAGGGGTAGTAAAGTCCCCCCATGAATTGGGATTTGGTTGGATGATGTTTGTCTCCAGTAGGTCTAGGCCCAAGTTATGAGATTCTTGGGGCATAGCTGGTGACCTACAGTTAACTAGGATATGGCAAGAGGCTTTTTATCTACGGTACTTGCACATGGATGAACTCCAGGCCTTTTTCTGTTTAACCAACCAGGAGGTATATTTGTTGTTCATGTAGATCAAGACTCCTCCACCTTTAAACCCTGTCTGTGTTGCAGTTGGTCTAAATGTGTGGAAGGCAGTGCGTCCTTGCACTGCCAGAGTACTTTCTGCAGCTTTAAACAAAGTCTCTGTAATATTACAGATATCTATATTTTCCAGAGTGAGGAGGGCTTGTAGGGTGTGGAGTTTCTTGCTGAGGAAACTAGCATTAGCACTTTAGGGATGCTTTGAGTGTCTTTTTTTTTTTTTTTTATGCTGAAAGGTTTGCAATTTTGGAATTACTTAAAAAAGCTATAAGGGGGTGGATAAAGTTTTAGCCAATATCCAAAAGAATGGGGGGGGGGGGTGTACAGCAACATATTCTGTTAACCATGTCCTCCCATTCTAACAGATACTGAATCTCCCTGGACTGACACCAGAAAATGAGCCAACTGTTAAAATAATTTTTGCTCAGACTGTGGCATCACCCTTGGTGAAGGTAGAATGCTGTTCAGTGCAAGGCCCACATCAATCTGTGAAACACATTCAGACAGATCCATAATGTCTCTTTTCATGTAGTCCAACGAGGTATGTCTCAGGTCATTTACACACGTGGATTATGTCATAATCATATTTGTACTGATGGTGCGATGACTTGAGTATGTGTGTGATACTACGGATCCTGGCTCCAGATAAACAGCTGACTTATCTCCCTGCCTAGCTTGGTGATTGGGACATCTGTATGTTGTACAATGGAATCCTTTATGACAAGAGTCCTAGGTAAAGTGTTTGCTCGACTTATGAGACTATTGAGTGTAGGCTTGTGTGTGGTGTTTGCTACTGTTTTTGCTGTATGAGACTGCTGGGAATAGGCATTGCCATTTGTAGGCACATGAGGTCTTTGAGGTTTCGGAAGGTTTCTTTTAACTGCCTCAGCAGAAGATGGTCTATGTGTGGGGTGAATGGTACGTGTGGAGGATGTGGTGTGTCTGTTCTTGACAACCTTGTTTTGTAAGCAAGACTTTACCTCTAAGGAAGCTGTGTATTAACAACTCTCGCATACTGTGTAAGATTCTTTAAAGATTAAATGGTTGCTATGAGACAATTGGCTACATTGTCTCAGGATGCTAGTATCTATCAAGCTGGCCACACAGACATCTGGAAATTGCATAGCCATGTTGTCTGGACCCATATTAGGGTAGTCTACTTTGGTCTAACGACTGGTTTTCACAGAAGTCTCCTGTCGTATTTTCTAGGGACAAGGGCAAATGTTACATAGTGCTAGGATATGGTATTTGTGCAGTTTAATGTACAGACTAACTGCTCTAAGACTAACTCTATGCAATGTTTCAGTGTGCTACAGGTTAAAGTCCTAGTACACTTTTATTAGTAAATTTTATTGTAAGCATTTGCTTCTGTACAAGGCACTGTCAACTGCTACTGTGCAGTGCTCAGGTCTGCGAAAAACATGCCTAATTATAGCAATATCCTCTGGCAGGGAATGGAGGTGAAGCCAAGGAAATCTACCATATGAAAGAGGCAGTGGTTGCAGCTTTGGAGGAAGTCTCTGCAGCATCATAGCTACATTTAATAGCATGTGTGTGGCTACATATGCAGCCTGATGGCGCATGGGAACTACTCAAGTCTTATGTTCAGAATCTTCCCAGTTAGCCAAAGTTTTAATTCCCCTAGAAAAGAAAAGAAATAGTCATCAGAGTTTGATAACTCAAAGCCCTAAAAGCCAAGATGGTAGAGGTGTAGTCCCTTTTTACCATATCAATCCACGGCCATACTATCTTTATCTGAAGACAATACACTGGCTGTAGATAAAAGTTTAGTGGGCTTACCAGTTGAGATAGAACAGACTGAAGGGTCTGCTATGTAGTTTTTATAGAGGAACTTCATGTCTTCAGGGACCTTATAACACTTCCCCTGCTCCGCAAAAGCCTGACTAGAGGTGGATGCAAAAGCATCTACAAAGGCCTCTAAGACTGGGATGACAGTGGTAACAAGCTTAGGGGTTCCTACCTCAAGCAAGTCATAAATAGAAGTTATGTTCTTACCATAACGTTCCATGTTAGTTGTCTTCTTCTCGCCTTCTTTCTTGCTGGATGGGTTCGGAGCCGACCTCGGCTCCGACTCGGCCACTCTAAAAGCTCGAGAGTTGGTTCCACCGGCTCGAGGCTCCCCTTATATCCCACAATGCTAGGCGGTATTACCTCAGATCTCGTTTGTAAGCTAGGCCCAGCCAATAAGAAATCCAGAACTACTGGAAATGGGAAAACCCACCTCTATAACATGAAAGGAAGAAGGTGACCTGAAACCTGATGAAGGAATATATACATAGTATAGTATATACATATATGCAATAGAGGTGGTAGGAAGAAAGGTCACAATCAAACTCCTCTAGGTCTGTCCAGGCTAGGGGGAAGGAGGGTGGGACGCAAGAAAGAAGGCGAGAAGAAGACAACTAACATGGAACGTTATGGTAAGAACATAACTTCTATATGTTAAGTTGTCCATATCGCCTTCATTCTTGCTGGATGGGACCGCGTCCCTAGCACCTTGTCCCAGGTGGCCTATCGGAACAGACTCTTGAGTACAGTGGAACCAAAGTTAGCTCTATGTCTAGAAGCTAAATCCAACTTATAATGAGAAATGAAAGTGTGAGGAGTAGCCCATGTAGCTGCTGCACAAATCGTATCAATAGGCAGCCTGTCTTGGAAAGCTATAGAAGTAGCCAAAGCTCTAGTTGAATGAGCCTTAGGTCTGTTAGGCAACTTTTGGTGTCTAATCTCATACACAAAGGAAATCAAGGATGTAAGCCATCTGGAGAGTGATACTTTCGAAACTGGAAGGCCCTTTCTGCCTTCTGCATAAGAGACAAACAATTGGTCAGTTTTCCTGATCTGTTTGGTCCTATCCAAATAATACCTTAATTGTCGATGAACATCTAGCCAATGTAATTTTTGTTCAGACCTGTTAGAATAGTTAGGAAAAAACACAGGAAGGTCAATGTTTTGATTTAGATTTGCCGCAGAGGCTACTTTAGGTAAAAAGGATGGATTGGTCCGTAAGGATACCCTATCCTTATGAAACAAAAGATATGGTGGTCGACTGCTGAGTGCATGAAGCTCTGAGACCCTTCTAGCCGAAGTAATGGCTATCAGAAAGAGGGTCTTCCAGGATAGCAATTTCATTGAACAGGAAGCTGCAGGTTCAAAAGGGGGGAGAATCAAAGATGCAAGAACTAAATTAAGGTTCCAAGAAGGAGGAGGATTTCTTATAGGAGGCTTAAGAAGAAAAACTCCCTTCAAGAAAGCTTTGCAAAGCTTGTGAGACATGATGGCAGAATCTGAGATGCCCACATGAAAGTTAGATATAGCTGCCAATTGAACCTTAAGAGTAGATGGAGATGAACCTGCATGGAATAGTTCGGCTAGGAAATCAAGGACTATATGAATGGGAGCAGTGAAAGGATCTATGTCCCTTCCTTGAGCCCAATAGGAGAATCGTTTCCACTTACTAAGATAAATCTTCCGGGTGGAAGATTTATGGGAAGCTATCAAAATATCTTGAACAGAGTGAGATATTTGAGGAAGCCTGGCTAAGGTTGGAATTGGAGGAACCAAGCAGTGAGGTTCAGAGAGGGGAGGGAGCGATGTAACTGACCCGACTGATGGATCAAAAGATCTGGAACTAGGTCCAGATGCCAGGGTTGCTCCAACAGAAATTGATGTAGAAAGGGGAACCAAACCTGTCGAGGCCAGTAAGGGGCAATGAGGATCAATGAGGCCTTCTGAGCGATAGCTTTCTGTATCACTTGAGAGATTAGTGGGAAGGGAGGGAATGCATACAGAAGTCCCCGGGGCCAAACTTGGACTAGAGTGTCTCTGCTGGGATGGCCTGGTAGAGGAAAGAGGGTGAAATAATCTTTGCACTTGCTGTTTTGGGGAGTAGCAAAAAGGTCGCAGCAAGGCTGGCCCCACTTGAGAAAAATTTTCTCCAAAATAGAATTTTTTCAGAGACCACTCGTGAGGCATGAGAATAGCTCTGCTCAATTTGTCCGTGATGAGATTGGACTTTCCGGGGATGTGCGTTGTTATCAGAAACCGCTGAGAAGAAATCGCCCATTGCCACAGTCTGAGTGCTTCTCGACATAGGGGGTAGGACCTGGTTCCGCCTTGTTTGTTGATATACCACACTACAGACATGTTGTCCGTCTGAATTGCTATCGTTCCCAAAGGAAGAGAGTCTTGAAGGGCTTGCAACGCTAAAAGCACTGCTCTCATCTCTAGAACATTTATATGCAAGTGGCGTTCGTCTGGTTGCCATATGCCCTGGACTGTTCTGCCCTGATAATGCCCCCCCCCACCCGATCAGGGAGGCGTCCGTTGTCAGAGTAGCAACCGGAGGGGGAGGGACAAAGGGTCTTCCTAGGAAGAGCTGGGGGGAAGAAATCCACCAAAGAAGATGATTCTTGCATGCTTGCGTTATCACAATGGTGTGGGACATCGGAAGTTGTTGGTATGACCATTGTGTGAAGAGCATCCATTGTAAGATTCTCATGTGAAATCTGGCTAATAGAAGTAGAGGGATAGCAGCCGCCATAATCCCCAGTACTTTTAGGACTAATCTGACTTTGACTCTGTTGCTGTGGAAAAGAAGGGAGACTAGTTTGTGTATGTTTGCTATCCTTTGGTCTGTGAGTCTCGCAGACATGTTGACTGTGTCTAGATTTGCGCCTATGAAGGTAATAGCACGACAAGGCGACAAAAAGTACAGTTTTGTACCTACCATAAATGTAGATGTCCGATAGGCATGCATCTGCAGTCCTTACAAATGGGTTGTCCTGTCGTCAGGCAGCCCTTCGGTCGGCCGGATTCCAAAGTCTGGGTCTGGCCTCGGCTGATGTCGCACTTCACCCGATGTCATAGCTGCAGTTATTCGGGTATAAAGGTATCAGCCGACGCCATCTTCCTCAGTGTTTCTTGCCCCAGATGTCAGGTGCCCTCAAGAAGGCAAATTTGGATAATTGCAAAAGTTTCCAAATAAGAGAGAGCAAAATAAAAATAAACATGTATATACATATATACAAACAAATACACCATAATAGATTCCCCCAGCTAGCTAAATGAGGGGTAAATACCCTAGGAGTACCTCAGAGGGGAAGGAGGGAGGGTAATCCTGACTGCAGATGCATGCCTATCGGACATCTACATTTATGGTAGGTACAAAACTGTACTATATCCTTCAAGGATGCATCTGCAGTCCTTACAAATGGGTAGAATACCATAGCCAAGCTGGGGGAGGAGGAGTAATTTGATTATGGTGTAGTTAAGATCCCTTGCAAAACAGCAGTGGCAAAACCTGCTCGGGATCTGGAGTATAAGGGTAAATTATAATGCTTGGCAAATGTATGCACGGAGCTCCAAGTAGCAGCCTCTAAAATGTCTTTGGTAGCCACTCCTCGTAAAAAGGCTGTGGTAGTGGCTGTAGCCCTTGTAGAGTGTGGTCTGAGGTCTTCTGGAGTTTTCTTTCCATGGTAAGAGTAACAAAATCTAATGCAATTTCCTATCCACTTAGAGATTGTCTGTTTCGAAATTGCTTTTCCTTCCATTCCTGTTGCATATGCTACCAGCAGCTGGTCAGTCTTTCTATTATTCTTGGTCCTGTCCAGGTAGTAGCGTAATTGTCTATGTACATCCAAGGTATGCAACAGTCTTTCTCCCCTGTTCTGTGGGTTGGGGAAGAATGTAGGCAGGTGGATAGCTTGGTTCAAAGACACCCTGGAGACCACCTTTGGCATAAAAGTAGGGTTAGTTCTCATGGACACACTATCTTGATGGAAAATCAGGAAGGCTGTACTGCCATTAATGCCTGTAGTTCAGAAACCCTTCGTGCTGAAGTGATTGCAAGCAGGAAAGCAGTTTTCCATGATAAGTACTGTAATTCTGCTGTTGCTGCTGACTCGAAAGGAGGTAGTGTCAATTTTTCTAGCACAAAGTTCAAGTCCCATGCTGGCAATGGTGGCTTTCTTGGTGGTTTTACATTTTTAATTCCTCTCAGAAACTGCCTGAGCAGAGGATGTGAGAAGACTGGAGGATCCAAGTTGTATTCTGCTGAAATTGCTGATGCATGAATCTTAATGGAAGAGTAGGACAGGCCTTTGTGGAAGAGCTCTGCCAAGTATTCCAGGATGTTAGCTATGCTCACCAGTGACACATTTTCGCCTTTTGCAGTACTCCAAATAAGATATCTTTTCCATTTTGCTGAATATTTTTTTCTTGTTGAGGGTCTGCGAGCCTCCCAAGATAATGTCCTTAACCCTTTGAGATAATTCTGGTTTATTTGTTCTTAAGCAGTGTTCCAGGCAGCCAGCTGCAGTGTTTTCAGGTTTGGATGCAGGGTTTTGAAGTTGTTCTGTGTTAGCAGCAAGGGAACTAGGGGCAGAGGCCATGTTTGTTCCCGAGACATACTCCTCAGTAACGGGTACCAATGTTGTCTTGGCCAGTCAGGAGCTATCAGGATGATCCTTGGACGGTCTTCTTTGATCTTCAGTAGCACCTTGTGTATCAAAGGAAGAGGTGGGAATGCATATGCTGTCAGGTTTTTCCAACTGAAAGATAGGGAGTCCACTTTCCAGCAAGGGGGTGGTACGTCCTCGTGCAGAATTTCTTCAGTTGGTGATTGTGTGGGGATGCAAATAAGTCTATTTCTGGTAGTCCCCATTTTCCTGTAATGGTTTTGAAGATGTCCGGATGCAGCATCCATTCGTGGGCATCCGTGGTAGTCCTGCTTAGGATGTCTGCTAGAATATTTTCTTTTCCTGGCACAAAAATTGCTTGTAACTGAATGTTGAAGCTCAGGGCCACGTTCCATAGGTCCATGAATGGTCTGAATCTCTGGATTGCCACTTTTACTGCCAGCATTTCTTTTTGATTTATGTGTAGGTGCAGCTGGTCTGGAGTCCATAAGCCTTGTATGCACTTGTCCAGCATGTGCGCCCCCCCAACCGAGGTCTGAGGCGTCCGTTGTGATGGTCTGGCTTGGTTGAGTGCTGTGGAAGGGCAGCCCTTTGTTTGATTGACAGGCCTGAGCCCACCAGTGGAATTCTTGCTTCAGGCATGGAATTATTGGAATTTGTGTTTCTAGGCTGTGCTTGTGTTGAGACCATAAATTCCTCAGGTACCACTGCAGTTTTCTCATGTGTAGTCTGGCATGTGGCATCAATATTATGCAGGATGCCATGTAACCCAGGGCTTGCAGGACTTTTCTTGCTGTTTAGCTGGTTCTGCTTTGTTAATGCCATGAAGTAGAGAGGGAGTTGTTCCTGTTTTTCTACTGTTAGGAATGCCATCTGCTTTGTAGTGTCCAGCTCTGCACCCAAAAAGGTTATCCCTTGGGACGGTATCAGCCTTGACTTTTTTATATTGACTGTGTATCCCAGGGCTTGCAGAAGATGAATGACCCTTTCCAAGTCCTTTGTTAGTTTGTTTTTGTTGTCCGCTTGTAACAGGCAGTCGTCCAGATAAGGGTAAATTTGAATTCCCTGAAGCCTGCAATGAGCAATTACTGATGCCAGGCATTTCATGAATACTCTGGGCGCAGTAGATAAGCCAAAAGGCAATGCTGAGAATTGATAATGCTCTGATCCTGCAAGAAATCTGAGGTATCTTCTGCAATTTGGTCGTATGGGGACGTGCAGGTATGCCTCCTTGAGATCTAGAGTTACCAGCCAAGACTCCTTGCCCAGCATGGGAAGAAGTTGCTGTAAGGTCAGCATTTTGAATTTTGGTACAATGAGGTATGTGTTTAAAGCGGACAAGTCGAGAATATGTCTCCATTGGTTTTCTTTTCTTGGTACCAGGAAGAATCTGGAGTAAAATCCTTGTCCTTGTTCCATAGATGGTACCCTTTCTACAGCTCTCATCCTTAGTAAGTGAGTTATTTGTTTTAGAGCTTCTGTTTTCTGATTTGGAGGTAGGTTTGGCATTCCTCTCTTCCTTGGTAGAGTATGGAAGTGAAACCTGTAACCTTGGTCTATTGTATGTAAAATCCATTTGTCTCCTGTGATGTAATGCCAGTTTACTGAAAATAAGGCTAGCTTCCCGCCTAAGGGTGCTTCTAGTTGTTCCCTGGTAGGCGGTGCCAGAGCCAAGTCACTGTGATTGTCCTGTGGTGGTGGCTGGATCTGTGGCTGTACCTCGCTGGTTGTTAGCCTGCCACTGATGTCCCCTGTAGGCACCTCTGGATTGACCCCTGCCTCTTCAGCGCCTATTCCTGCCTCTCTGAGCTCTGGGGGTGTCTGGAAAGGACCAATTCTTGGAAGGCCAGTTCCTGCTAAACCTTGGAGGCTGGACCTGCAAGAAATCCTTGACTGTCTGGACAGATTTCGCCTTCTCTTCCACCTTCTTGAGCACCTGTTGTGCAGGGGAGCCAAACAGATTGAGCTTATCCATCGGAGCATCTAGGAGCTTTGATTTGACATGGTCTGGTAAGGACTGCTCTTTTAACCATGCATGTCTTCTGATCACTGTACCAGTCATGGCTGATCTAAAGGAAGCCTCCAGTGCATCATAGCCGCATTTTAAAGAATGATTACTGACCTGCTGAATGTTATGTACCATTTCCTGAACAGATTTTTTGTCTAATGGTTCATACGAGGACAGATTTTTAGTTAACTGGTCTAACATAAATTCCTGATACTGAATCATGTGGAATTGACAGTTCAAGGCTCTAGCTGAAAGAGTAGCAGAAGTGTAAACTTTTTTACCCCATCTCTCTAAGGCCCTAGATTCCCTTTCAGAGGGAGGGTTTTGGCAGAGGTAGCTGCTACAGCCTTGGGTCCCTGGGAGATAGTTTCGGGATCTGCAAGAGGAGCCTTATATAAATGGTAATGTGTGTCCGGAACCCTGTAGTACCTATCGGGCTTAGCAGGGGCCGGAGGAAGAGAATCAGGAGCAGTACAAGCATCATTAAATGCATCATCCACAACAGTAAGTACTGGAGGAATGGCTAAAGGCCTATGCTGTGGCAAATGCAGAAAGGTTCTAAGCCTTTTCCTAGAGTCTGTAAAATCCTGGCCCTGCCATTGAAATTGTTCCCTCATAGCATGCAAGGTTTCCCCAAAGGAAAATTCCTCAGGCGGAGAGGCAGAAGGAATGGACTCTTCTGCATCAGAGTCCTCATAAGGAGAAAAAGGGCCCTCTGGAGGGTTAGAATTATCTGATTCATCAGAGGAGTCATCTGTAGAAACTGGCTCAGGGGGCTCTGCTCTAGGCCTCTTCTCCGGAGGTGGGTGAGAGGCCCTGTCTGGGTGAGGTTGGGATCCCCGGATCAAAGAAATGAGATCCTCTGCAAGACTAAGCATTCGTGTACTAGAGCTAGGCCTGTGGGAGGGGGGGCTTAGCAGGCACAGTTTTGGTAGATTTTGCTGCTTTAGCCCTGGTAAAGGCCTTAATCGACATGGATGCAGGTGGCCTAGCAGCTCCACGTGCAGGAGTAGAAATATCCAAAGGGATAGTATCAGATAAATCCTGTGAACCTGCAGGAGCAGGTGGTATTTCAGAAGCAGATTCCACCATGCTGGAAGAGGCCTTGGTAGGAGGAACGCTTTCGGCCGAAGGAAGAACCGTGGACTCGGTTTCAGCCGAAACAGCGACACTCGCGGTTGGCTTAACCGCGGTTTCGGCCGAAACCGCGGCCGTCGGTCCTTTTCCTTGCGTTTTTAGATATTTGCGTAGTCGGAGTATCCGACGGCATAATGTAAGCAAAATCAGGGCCGAAAAACTGCTCTGCAAATTCCGACCGGCGTCTAAGCGTCCGCCGGTTGAAAGAAGCACAGGCTAGACAAGCTGCTACGTCGTGGTCTGGGCCTAGACAAGGTAAGCAGTAAGAGTGGAAATCTTTATGAGGTATTTGTTTCCCACAAGTTAAACAGTTATTCACTTTTTCTGACATCGGCTGAGGCAAGAAAGAGTCCCCAACGGGGTACTTAGCTTTTTTGAAGTCTTCGGTAGCTTTTTTGAAGTCTTCGGTAGTAGTAATCTCTGGTTCTGACTGACCGGCACTTGCGAACAGCTTCTGCTTCGGGTGCCACGTGGCAAGAAAGACTGAGGAAGATGGCATCGGCTGATACCTTTATACCCGAATAACTGCAGCTATGACGTCGGGTGAAGTGCGACATCAGCCGAGGCCAGACCCAGACTTTGGAATCCGGCCAACCGAAGGGCTGCCTGATGACAGGACAACCCATTTGTAAGGACTGCAGATGCATCCTTGAAGGACATCAGACTTTTCGCAATTTATTGAGATACCTAACTTTCGAAAAATGCGAAAAGTGTAGTCTCTGGCAAGTAGAAGAAGATGCTTGGTAGGAGCTGTAAGGAGCCAGTCGTCTAAGTATGGAAACACCTGGAATCCTTGATGTCTCAGGTGAGAGGCCACCACTGCCATGCATTTGGTAAACACCCGGGGGGCAGTGGTGAGTCCAAAGGGCAGGGCTCTGAATTGAAAGTGACTGGTTCCCAGCCTGAAGTGGAGGAATCTCCTGGAGCGTCTGTTCATTTTTATATAATAGTACGCATCCTGGAGGTCTATAGAACACATCCAGTTTTCCTTTCCCAATAGGGGTAGGATGGATTGTAACGTGACCATCCGAAATCTTGCTTTCTTGACAGACTTGTTCAAGATGCTGAGATCCAAAATGGGTCTCCAGTCCCCTGTTTTCTTTGGAACCAAAAAGAATTTGGAGTAGATTCCGGATCCTTGCTGGTCTGCTGGCACTGGCTGAATGGCTCTTTTTGCAAGCAACTTTGATATTTCTAACGCTGCTTGATCCCTTTGAGCGGGTGGAACATCTGGAAGGGATTTTTTTGATTGATTTGGAATGCGAAGGAACGGAATGGAATAGCCTTCGGAAATGATGGACTGTACCCACTTGTCTTGAGTTAGGGATCGCCAGGCTTCTGGGTACAGTGATAATCTTCCCTTGACTGCCTCCGAAGGTGGACAGTCGGGCAACACCTCAGGGATGCTGGAAGGGCTTATCGGAAAGGATTCTCGATTGCCCTGGTTCTGCGGACCCCCTGCCTCTAGGGCGGCGTCTACCATTATTGTTCCCCTCTGCCTCTGGGGGAACCGACTCTGTCGTCAGGCAAAGTCCCTTGAGATTGCTTGCGGAACCACATTTTTCCACTTTTCTGGCCTTTGGGGTAAGGCCTAGAAGGAGAAAACGGACTCCGGCAAAAGAGTTTTGCCATCCGTCTCGCACCTTGTCAAGGTTTCTTTCACTTGAGGACCAAAGAGGATGATCCATCAAACGGGAATTAGTGAAAGACGTCTTAAAGGGTCCATAAAATTGCATAGCCGCATCCAGGCATGCCGGCGTAAGCCACACCTGTCCCTCGCTCTGCTCACTCCATCAGCCGCATATGAAAGGAGGCGCATGGAGGAGTTAGCTATAGAATTTAGGGTAGCCAGCTGAGCGTTCATCTTGTCCTGAAAACCCGCAGCTGTAGGATCCTTTAACATCTCACTCGCTTCCTTGATCAAGTCTCTTTGAAGACGAGTGAAATGACAGAGGTAGTTCAGCGAACGCATAGCAAAGGTCGCTGACGAAAACATCCGCTTCCCGTACTTGTCCATAGACATAGATTTCTTGTTAGGGGGATGGACAGGCACCGAAGGATCAGCTAGCTCCTTCTTAGTGGCGGCAGCTACCACCATAGCATCCACAGAAACTCCCTTAGTCAGAAATTGCTTATCTGCTGGTGCTGTAATAAACTTTGAAGGTCTCCTGGGTGTGGGGTCCACAGAGTCAGGAGCCGTCCAAGCCTTTTTTGCTACCACCTGCATAAGGGGGTCAAAAGGGGGGGGACACCCAGGAGGTGGAAGGGCGAGAGCCGAACGCCTCAAGATACACAGATTCATCCTCCGAAGGGTTAAGGGCTGGCCAATTTCCCCTCTGTTTCAAGATCTCTAGAATGTCTGCAAAGGAGACATCTTCAGAAGGGGAACGGGGGGAACCCTCAGAATCCTCTAAATCCATGTCAGAGGTGACAGACTCAGGTGAGTCTATGTGCTTCCTCTTGCACTTTCTCTTCCTAGGGGGCTCCCCTGCCAATTCAGGAGAGGCCTCGGAAAAGGATGAGATCCCCACAGGGGATTCTTGAGGAGCTGGCTCTCTGCGGTCTGGGAAGAGGGAGTGAGTAGACATTACCTGAGGCACCGAAGAGGGAGGGAGGGACGGACGGAGCAGACTGTGGAGTTGAACCGGGTTCCAACACACTCCGCATGACCTCGAAGGCACCCCTGTCAGGCAGAGCCAGAGGTCCCCGCTCCGAAAAGCTGAAAACCTCCCTCGGCACCGACAGTGATGGCTCCGAGGCGATGTCGGAGCCGAACTCACCAGCGCGCCGAGAGGGAGAGCGGGGTCGGACAAGGGTCCGATGCCACTCACCCCCTCGGAGCCGACGAGGGAAGTCCGGCGCTGAGATTCTTCTAAGGAAGAAATCGGAGCCGACGATGGCGCCGAAGACAATTGTATCGGCTCCGACGCTACCACAGTCTCGGGTCCGAAACGTCCCAGCTCCGAGCTCAAAGGAGTCGGAGGAGGAACATTTTGAGAGATAGGATTAAGCATCGACTGATGAGTCGGGCTCTGAAGCATTTGGGCCAGTGCCTCGGACTTAAGAAGTCGACTCACTACCCTCTGAAAGTCATGGTCAGAAAGTCTCGATGACCTAGAGGAGTGAGATCTATGGCTCCGTTCAGACAGCAAGGGAGATGCTGGAGCCGAATGAACGGAGCCAAGGGACGGTGACCTGGACCTCTTCCTAGATGTCGGTTCCGATAGTCTGATCGGAGTCGACTCAGATATTTCCAATACCTCGGCTTCAGCCGAGCCGAGGAACCACAGAAGTAGAAGTTCGAGACTCATCGGCTCCAGCCGGAGCCGATGTTGTAGTAGACTTCGATGTCTTAGGTGTCGACTCAGTAGCTGGAGTCGGAGACCTAGAAGCCTTAGAAGGTTTGCCCGAAGAAACAGTCGGGGGACCCTCAGGCTTTAGCAAGCCCCGTAAAATGAGCTTATTCTTTCTTTCCTGCAGGACTCTAGGGCTGATGCCATGGCATACAGCACAAGAGTCCTGCAGGTGTAAAGGTCCCAGGCAGTACACACAAGTGTGACCGTCTGTCAGAGACATTTTCTGACAGCACGAGTCACACTTCTTGAAGCCTGAGACCTTCGAATCCTTAGACATTTCAAGGAACAAGTGCAATCACACAAGCACAAACACACCGATTACACTATTGACTAAAATAAACTAATTTAAACTAATAAGTTTAGATAGTCTTTAAAGTCCCTACAAAAACACACACACTCTAGGAGGGATGAGAGGGCCCGAAGGCCTGAGGGAAGAACAGATAAGTTCTTGTGGAAAGGAGAAGAGAAAAACAAGGAGGAAGGGATAAAAATCCTTTAAAAGTAAGGGGATACTGTCAAAAACTAATTTAAAAGGGATTTTCTAAAGTTTTTAAACTGTTTACTACACTAACCTGAAGCCGGTTGAAGCAACACACCTCGATAGCTGTAGCGGCAAACGAGATCTGAGGTAATACCGCCTAGCATTGTGGGATATAAGGGGAGCCTCGAGCCGGTGGAACCAACTCTCGAGCTTTTAGAGTGGCCGAGTCGGAGCCGAGGTCGGCTCCGAACCCATCCAGCAAGAATGAAGGCGAGATGGACAACTTAACATTATATTTTTTGCACATTAGTAATTTGCCTGGATTGCCATTCAAAATGTTGCAACATCCTAATAATAGTTTCGCCAAATTAAACTTCTTCTATAGGGGAATCAGGGGACAAGTTGTCTTCAACAGCTGAAGCAAGCTGTCCAAGAAAATGAATCTGAAATGAGTAAACTAAAGAATCTTCATCCAAATTAGATTCCTTTTCCTCCTCAAATGAAGATTCACATTGTCTTTTCAAGTGAGGAAGGAAAGACTTTAAGGACAAAATGTCCTTGTACAGGTCTTACAAAAATTCTAGCCATTCCTTTTCCTGAGACATCCATGACGGAGAAGCATGTTTAGTTTTCAGTTTCTTTCTCAGAGGCATGATGTCTACTTCAACAAAGTGAGGTGGATTGGAACACTGATATACCACGATTAAAGTTAGGAACATTTTTCCTAACAAGGATCTGAGGTATGCCCTGTTGTCTCTAGGAGATAATCATGCTAGTATCCCCTTCTCAGTTGTCATGGCAGGTTCAGTCTCACCAGGCATGTAGGTAATAAAACACTATACCGGTCTTGGGTGGGGCCATGGTAGCAGGCATCGGGAAAAGATTCAGATGTTCAGCGGACTGCTGCTGCATCTCAGTGGGAACATCTGCATCAGACTGGGCAGCTGAAGTTTCAGGCCTAGTTTTCTTGAACTTCTTTTCGGGTGTGAGTGAGATGTCCAAGGCAGAGGGTTTCCCCATTGTGCTCTGTGCAAGGTGCTTTAGACATCAGGTCTTTAAGTAAGTAAATTAAGTATTTAAATAAAAAAGTCTAGTGCAGTCTGTACGATTTTAGGAACAACCAGCAAATTTTACAATTTCTGTAATCGTGTTTAACCCCTGGACAAAACAAACACTGGAAGTGGAGGTTTTTATAAGAGATCAGCCAACCCAGTCACACTTTCCACTCATAGCAGACATTAACAAATCTTTTGTATTAAAAGTAAGAAAAAAAAATGGGTAAGTCTAGACAATGGTTGCAGCAATGTCAATGCAGTGTTCAGACTGACAGGAGCAAATATTCTGCATTCAGACAAAATAGTGTGAGAATCTTATGCATACACATTCGCTTATGTGCCTCTGCACCCACAGATTGAGGTCATGTCAAATTTATGAAGGGTCCAGAAGGTTTTAGCTATGGCATACTGGCTGGACACCAGCTTATCTTGGCAGGATAACCCATCAGTTTTGGAATACTGCAACACTTATCCAAGGAAGGTCATCTATTTTCCTTTTTCTTGCCTGAAGAACTAGAAGACAAGGAAAAAGCACTAACAAGTTCCTTGGCAAACCCCAGTAAATCTGCCCTGTCCACAGAGATAGAAGACTAAAAGATTCACTAAGCGCACTCTCCCTGAAAAAAATGACTTGACACACTGGACCCAGCTAACACATCCCTATCTTGGTCAAGTAAAGACCCTTCACCTTCCCCTTTCCTGACACCAGCAACAGTGGCACTCCCTTACCCACCAAGAGCATCTTTACAGCTTCAGAGGATGTGGCTATCCTCCAAGTCTTTGGTGACTGAAATGGTTATGCCAAGAGGGGTGGGAGGAAGTAGGGAGGTCTGAGAAATAACAAATGACCACAGCAGAGACACCCACCAGTGAATAAGGCAGAATGGGAGCTGGTCCAACACCCAAAGACCCTTTTACAGCTTTCTACGTCTTGTGTGCAGGGGAAAGTACTATTACGGAGACTGAATGTTACTCAGCACGCAAGTTGAGGAAGATATGTCAAAAGTGGGGAGTGGAACTTGGATAAGTCATTTAAAGTGTAAGGTGGAGAACAAGTTTTCTGAGGTAAGTAAACCACTGATAGTCCCACACAAGGACAGTATCCTGCCCCAAGCTCAAAAAAGTACATTTTTAGTCAAAAATAAAACTTTTTCCTCACAATAAGTTCACAAAAGTATAAATAAGACAAAACTCT
The DNA here is from genome assembly GCF_019279795.1 of Protopterus annectens. NCBI lineage: Eukaryota > Metazoa > Chordata > Ceratodontiformes > Protopteridae > Protopterus > Protopterus annectens. The sequence continues at coordinate 1,161,071,688 of NC_056739.1, forward strand.
TAGAAATACAATCACAGCCTGAAAACATTCAGTTTCCTGCCTAAACAACCTACTACTGAAAAAAAAACAGTTTTCCTAATAAAGCAAAAGGTTGTGGAAGGTTTTCTCCTATGGAGATATTTCTGCTTAGCTCTTGAAGATCCCTAGCCAACGAAAAGTATCATAGGAACTCTTGAAGGAGCTCTCTTTGGCTGGAAATAAATCAAGCTCTTAAGCTATTTGTGCTCCAACTATCCTTTTTGTGGAGTTCTGTTTGAGCTCCTGACAGCTGGACTGAGTGGAAGGTGCCCTTAGAGCTTTGTGAAGTTGGACAGTCACAGGGGGTAAAAACCCATATAACTTAGGCTACTGCAACAGTGATCTGAGTCTGAATGGGTACAGTCTGAAACATTAAACTCTCATATGAGCAAACGCTCTTTTCTGCTAGCTTTTTTATGAGATCATGGTGCAAATTCCCTTACCCTGCTGTTGTGCTATCTCTATAATTAGCAGGGGGCGTTGGGGGGAGGCACAGGGAGGCTTGCCCTCAAGTTTAGCTGTTTTCGATGACTTTAGATTTCGATCTAAAATGATTGTCCTTTTGAAGGTCGGCATTTGAAATATACATCCACTTTACTCAGAATTGTAAATATTTACATTCACTGGAGATGCTCTAAAAATTAGACAACAATAATTTATAAATACAGTTTAACAAACTATCCGAATCTTACTCATCTTGAGTTTGCCCCTAATTATACCTTTGCCTCATAACAGTAAGGCATGCACTGTTATGCAATAATATCATACCATGGATGAAATGAGGAAAGTACAGTTGTGTACACGTACCATAAATGTAGATGTTCGAGTGTATTCACTGTTGCAGTCATTACATTTGGGTAATCTACTGGCAGGTTGCCCCCTCAGTCGGCCTGATTAACAAGTCTTGGGTCCTGCGTCGGTTGCTGTCCCTTCTTCCATGACGTCAGGTCGTCAGGGGTATAAAACATGCAGCCGACGCCATTACATCAGTTTTTCTTGCCTCAGATGTCAGGTGCCCCCCAAATGGGGAGCAAATGAAATTAAAAAAATATACCTCCAACCAAAAGCAAATACACCAAAAGGGCTTTTAAGCATAGTAAGAGAAAGTAGAGGTATAGCCAGAGAAAAATAGGGGGCTGGAGGGAGGGTAACCAGGACTGCAACAGTGAATACACTCTAACATCTACATTTATGGTAAGTGTACACAACTGTACTATGTTCTTCGTGTTTCACTGCTGCAGTCATTACATTTGGGTAGATTCCCAAAGCTATGGTTGGGTGGAGGGAATTATACAGCATTAAGACAGGCTATAAGGCCCTGCAGGACAGTAGTGGCAAAGCCAGCTCTGGATTTAGAGAAAAGTGGTAAATGGAAATGTTTGGTGAAAGTATGAACTGAGCTCCAGGTAGCAGCTTCTAGAATGTCCTTGGTAGGGACACCTCTGAGAAATGCTGTTGAAGTAGATGCAGCCCTGGTGGAATGGGATCTGATCCCATGGGGGACAATTTTTCCATGGTGCTAGCAGAAATGAATACAATGGCTTATCCATTTGAAAATGGTTTGCTTTGAAATAGCCTTTCCCTCTGCCCCTGCAGCAAATGCTACCAGCAGTTGTTCAGATTTTCTTTGAGATTTAGTCCTGTTTAAGTAAAATCTAAGTTGTCTGTGTACATCCAATGAATGCAGAATCCGCTCCCCCTTGCTCTGTGGATTGGGAATGAAAGTTGGCAAATGAATGGTCTGATTAAGAGCCACACTGGATACCACCTTACGCATGAAGGATGGGTTGGTCCTGAGAGATACCCTGTCCGCATGAAAAATGATGAAAGGCTCCACTGCCATAAGAGCCTGTAATTTGGAAATCCTTCTAGCTGAAGTGACTGCTAAAAGGAAAGCTGTTTTCCAGGAGAGAAATTTTAAGTCTGCAGTAACAGCTGGCTCGAAAGGAGGGAGAGTGAGTTTCTTCAATACAAAATTAAGGTCCCAGGCAGGGGTTGGAGCTCTCCTGGGTGGTCTTAAGTTCTTGGCCCCTCTGAGATACTGCTTTAGCAGAGGATGGGAGAAGAGGGGAGGTTCTGTGTTGCAATGAGCTGAAATGGCTGAGGCATGGATTTTTATGGAAGAAAAGGACAGGCCCTTGTGAAGCATCTCAGTTAAGTACTGCAAAATCTGAGTAATATTGGGCACTGCTGTACCAAGCAAAAAGGAGGCTAGCACAAAAAAGTACTCACTAAGAAAAATGTACCAGTGGAGGAAGAAAGCTCAGTCCTTGCTGGAATATCAAATTTATTAACAAAACCACGACAGGACATCCACCAGATAAAACTCCAAAATAAGTCACAAGCACTTGTGACTTATTTTGGAGTTTTAGCTGGTGGATGTCCTGTCGTGGTTTTGTTAATAAATTTGATATTCCAGCAAGGACTGAACTTTCTTCCTCCACTGGTACATTTTTCTTATTGGGCACTGCTGTGCTTATCCCTTGAGATTGACTCCAGGCACAGAATCTTTTCCATTTGTCAGCATAAGATTTTCTAGTACTAGGTCTTCTCGCCTCCAAAATGACATCCATCACAGGTTTGTTGAGGGATGCTAAGGGTGAATTTAGGTGATTAGCCACACTGCAAGATTCAAAGTTTGGAGCTGAGTGTGCAGAATTTGGTTGTTCTGCTTAGACAGTAAGTAAGGTGTCTAAGGCAAGTGCCATGGTGGAAGGTGTGACACACTGCGCAGGAGTGGGTACCAGTGCTGGCGAGGCCAGTCTGGAGCAATCAAAATAATTTTTGGTTTGTCCTGTTTGACTTTTAGTAGAAATTTGGAGAGCAGAGGCAGAGGGGGAAAGGCATAGACTGATAGGTTTTTCCAGCTGAAGGACAGAGCATCCACTTTCCAGGCTTTTTTGTGATGAGTTCTTGTGCAAAATTTGTCCAAATGATAGTTCTGGGGTGAGGCAAAAAGATCTATGTCTAGGCTCCCCCATTTGCGTGTCAACATGTTGAAAATCCGTGATTTCAGTTTCCATTTGTGTGGATCCATGAGATTTCTGCTTAATTCGTCTGCCAGAGTATTCAGCTTTCCTGGCAGGAACTGAGCTTGTACTTGCACTTGATAGCTCAAGGCTGTGTTCCACAATGCCATGGCTAATCTGCAGAGGGGGTAGGAGTGTGTACCCCCCTGCTTGTTTATGTACCACATAACCGTGGTGTTGTCCGTCTTTATCAGTAATTGTCCTGGATGAAATTAGTCCTTGAAGGCCGTCAGTGCATTCTGTACAGCTAGCATTTCTTTTTGATTTATGTGAAGGTGCATTTGATTTGGGATCCATTTTCCCTGAATGCACTTCCCTGCCAGATGACCACCCCATGCATAGTCTGATGCATCTGTAGTTATGATTTGGGTGGCAGGGGGTGGTGTGAATGGCAGTCCCTTGTTCTGGTGGCAGGCCTCTGCCCACCATAAGAACTCTAGGCGCAGGCAAGGTATGATAGGAATCAGTTTCCAGGTTGTGACAATGCTGACTCCATAGACTTTTCAAATACCACTGAAGTTTCCTCATATGCAGTCTTGCATACGAAATTAGAAGAATGCAAGAGGCCATGAACCCCAAGGCTTGCAGTATTTGCCTTGCAGAAGGCAGGGTTTTTGTGGCCACCTCTTTGAAGTAAGTCACCAAATTAATTTGCTTCTCTGACATAAGGAAAGCCACCTGTGCAGTTGTATTCAAGCCAGCACACAGGAATGTAATTTTTTGACAGGGTACCAGTTGTGATTTCTTTTCATTTGTAGTGTACCCTAGACAAGTTAGAACCCTTTTTACAAATGCCAGATGTTTTAGAGGAATGTCCTTGTTTTCTGCCTGAATTAGACAGTCGTCCAGGTATTGATATATACGAATATTTCTTTGCCTGCAAAATGCAATTACTGGAGTCAGGCACTTTGTAAAGACCCTGGGCGCAATAGATAAGCCAAAGGGCAGTGCAGAGAACTGGTAATGCAAGTAGCCTGCTTTGAAGCGGAGGTATCTTCTGCAAAATTCCCTGATTGGGATATGCAGGTAAGCCTCTTTTAAATCTAGAGTTCCCAACCAGGCATTTTGCCTAGCATAGGAAGTAACTGGTAAAGAGTCAGCATCTTGAATTTTGGAATGTCCAGAAAGTTAGAGTAGATAAGTCCAGAATTAGATGCCATGATTTGTCTTTTCTGGGTACCAGGAAAAGTCTTGAATAGAAACCTTGTCCCTTTTCCTCTTCTGGTACTAGCTGAATAGCCCCCATGCTCATGAAGGAAGTACTTGTTTCTGGCCTCTGCCCACTGATTTGGGGGCAGGTCTGGCCATCCATTTGGAATTGGCAATGTGTGGAAATGAAATCTGTATCCCTGGGATGCTATATTTAAAACCCATTTGTCCTGGGTTATAATTTGCCAGTTTTTTGCATGAAGAGCCAGTTTTTCCCCCAAAGGGGAGGCTAAAAGGGAAGTGGTTGGTAAGTGTAAAGGGAAGTCATTGAGACTGCTTACCATAGGGAGGTGTCTTGTTGTTTCCAGATTTGGAAGAGGAGGCACCCCGCTGTTTTGTTCTGAAAGTCCCTTGGGACTGAAACCTGGTGCTTTTGGAATGTCTGGGTTTGACTTGAGTGGCTCTCGAAGGAACTGGAAAGGACCAGTTCTTAGTAGGCCAGTACCTACTAAATCTTGGAGGTGGCACTTGTAAGAAATCTTTCACAGTTTGCATAGATTGAGCTTTAGCTTCCATCTTTTTTAGAACTTCTTCAGCCTTATTACAAAAGAGACTATCCTGTTGTAAAGGAGCATCCAACAATTTTGCTTTAACATGATAATGCAGAGTTTGCTCTTTGAGCCAAGCATGCCTTCTTAGCACAGACCCAGTAACAGCAGCCCTGCAAGAGGCCTCCAAAGAATCAAAACCACATTGCAAAGTATGTTTTCCAACTTGTTCAGCTGAATGCAGTAAATCCTGTAAATCTTTATTTTCCACACAGTCAGAAATCAACACCATTTTCTGTTTAAGCAGTCCTATGATATGCTGCTGATATTTTAGCATATGAAATTGACAGTTTAAAGCCCTGATTGCCAAGGCTGCAGAAATGTAAATAGTCTTACCCCATCTATCCAGCGCCCTAGAATCTCTATCAGAAGGGGTAGGATTTTAGCAGTAGAAGCCTTAATGCCCTTGGGACCCTGAGAAATAGTCTCAGGATCCGCAACAGGATTTTTGAAAAGGAATTTGTGGGAATCAGGAACCCTGTAGTATCTGTCTGGCTTACAAGGAGCCACAGGCAGAGAATCAGGAGCCAGACTAGATTCTGTAAAAACATAAACAACAATGTCTAGAACAGGAGGTATAGCCAAAGGCCTATGCTGAGGAAGAATAAGAAAATCCCTAAGTCTCTTCTTAGATTCAGAAAAATCCTGACTTTCCCAGTGGAAATGCTTCCTTAAGGTACGTAAAGTTTCCCCAAAAGAAAAATCCTCAGGGGGAGAAGCAGAAGGAATGGAATCTTCTGCATCAGTCCTCATAAGTAGGTATAGACAATTCCTGTTCATTAGAAGAGTCAGAAGAAATAGAATCCTGTTCAGAGGAATCATAGTCAATATCTTGCCTAGGGCTCTTAGAAGGAGGGGGGGGTTGGCTACCCCTGATCAGAGTAATTAAATCTTCAGCCATTTTGATTATTTGTTTTTTTTAGGTATAGGAGCCTGCACATGTGGCCTAGGCATCGGTTTTTTAGACACAGATCGAGATTTTGGTCTTAGTTTTGAAGATTGCGTCGGTCTAATATACAAATCTGTAGGCCTGAAAACACCCTCAGAAGCCGGTGCCTGCACAGCGGCTCCAGACCCATCCAAGGTAAAGACATCCGTGGGTTCCATAATTGAAGCTTCTCGCGGCATACCGGACTCCGAATGGGTCTCAGCGGAGGCCTGCGAATCAGAAGTAGCGGGTTTCAGCGGCTGCGAAAGCACCTCACTGAGTACCAGCAAACTGGCGACTGGCTTAGGAGAAGTGTTGTCGGCAGTTTTAGACCTCAGTGGCCTAGCTTTGTCTTTTTCTTTGCGTTTTTTAGGTATTCCGGTAGTCGGACTGCTAACAGACGACATTTCTGGATAATTAAAGTGTGAGCCAAAATATTTAGAAGCAAAAATGTACCGACGTTTGATAGTGTATTGATTACAGAAAGCACAGAACCGACAGCAAGGTACACCATGGTCAGGGCCTAGGCAAGGAATACAGTACAAATGGAAATCTTTATGAGGTATTTGCTTCCCACAAGTAATGCAATTATTAATGAACACAAAAAATAGCAGAAAAATGCCACGGCAGAATGTACAAGCACGGACTTTAATTGTAAGCGCTTTCGGTCGAAGTATTACCTCAACCTTCTTCAGACATAAACAATTAAAACAACCACACAACCTTGCTTAAATATTCAATACTTGATTAAAAAATCAGCCCCTTAATTAATCCATTAGTTATCATGACTTCTTAAAGCTGCAAGAGGATTTGTAACTTTAACTAGTGGATTTACATTGTTCTGTTATAAAAAGTAAAATATCCATATATATATATATATGATATTATAACTTACATAAATACATAAATTTATGCTTTCCTTTAAAAATATAACTTCCTAAACATAGTTTGTATTTAAATGTTAAATGTTAATTATCATCAATAATAACATCAAGAACATTCTCCACTTCTCAAGTGGACATCCATTCCATCAAAAGAGAAGTGTAGTGAAGGGACAATTCGTGAGGGCAGCAAGAATGACATCCGATCATCAGGATTTTGTTAATGAATGTGATACTTTGAGTTTAAAGTTTATTATGAGAGGATACCCAAAGGCTTTAATTAATGAAGTGATGAATGAGGTTGTGCTTAAAAGAGAAGGGGGCCATTTTAAGCCACTATTAGGAGGGGGCACCATGCATAACTCATCAAAACCATCAACTGAGGTGACACCTCAAATCAATTTTATTTTTACATATTGTATTGATTTTAACATTATAAGAAGTATCATCAACAAAAACTGGAACATTATACTGGAAGATAATCTTTTGGCCAAAGCATTAGGTGTCAAGCCAAAATTTGTGTACAGGAGGGGGGTCAACTTAAAACAGTTAGTAGAAAAATCTACAAATAAATTTACAACCACCAAAATGGGCATGACAAAATGTGGAATGTGCCCACAATGTAAACACATTCTCCCAGGGAAAGAAGTACACATTAATGGGATTAATTATAAAATTAATGGCAAATTTAACTGTGAGAGCAAAAATGTGGTTTATGTGGCTCTATGTGTAGAATGTTCATCATTTTACATAGGCAAGACAGAGCGTGCATTAAAGAAGAGAGTGTATGAACATCTTTATGCTATAGGGAAGAAAGATCTAAATAATGCACTTGCCAGGCATACTTGCGAACAACCCAATCACCACTTTTTATTTACTGCCATACAACAAGTTAAGATTGGTACTAGGGGGGTCCATGGCAATTATGGCTTAAAGAACAAGAACTTTTATGGCAAATTAGAACACTAGCCCAAATTCCCCCAGGTTTAAATGAGTATGCATCGATTAAATGTATATTAAAATTGAGGGCATTAAGGAGATAAACTGCTTACCGGTTGCTGTGTATTGTTTTCAAATTCTTTCACAAAATATTATTCATTTTGTGTATTTTATATATATGCATACATAAAAAATTATATTTTTTTATATATTTTTTAAATAACATCAGTGTGTATATAAGATAACAAATAGTTAGCAGATGATCTGGATTTTAATATATATGGTTATTTTTATAAAATCCAGTTACATGTTTTTTTATATATTTATATTTTTTATATATTTATATTTTTAAGTTACTTTAACTTATGAGTTGGTGTTGTTGGAGAATCTTGTGGAATGGTTCTTGATGTTATTATTGATGATAATTAACATTTAACATTTAAATACAAACTATGTTTAGGAAGTTATATTTTTAAAGGAAAGCATAAATTTATGTATTTATGTAAGTCATAATATCATATATATATATATATATATATATATATATATATATATATATATATATATATATATATATATATATATATATATGGATATTTTACTTTTTATAACAGAACAATGTAAATCCACTAGTTAAAGTTACAAATCCTCTTGCAGCTTTAAGAAGTCATGATAACTAATGGATTAATTAAGGGGCTGATTTTTTAATCAAGTATTGAATATTTAAGCAAGGTTGTGTGGTTGTTTTAATTGTTTATGTCTGAAGAAGGTTGAGGTAATACTTCGACCGAAAGCGCTTACAATTAAAGTCCGTGCTTGTACATTCTGCCGTGGCATTTTTCTGCTATTTTTTGTGTTCATTGATAGTTTGGTATCGTAATCGTTTTTTCTCTAATGCAATTATTAACTTTTACTGACATCGGTAAGGAGAAAGAAAAAGTTTCCCCAACGGGGTACTTAGCTTTTTTAAAGACTTCGGATCTGAAACTCAAAAATGAAAATTTCAGGAGTCGGCTGACCGGCACTTGCAAACTGATTCTGCTTCGGGCACCGCGCAGCAAGAAAGACTGATGTAATGGCGTTGACTGCATGTTTTATACCCCTGACAACCTGATGTCATGGAAGAAGGGACAGCAACTGACGCACGACCAAAGACTTTGTTAATCAGGCCGACTGAGGGCAACCTTCCAGCAGATTACCCAAATGTAATGACTGCAACACTGAAACACGAAGAACATCAAGGCAAACACAAGTGCTGAAGTACATAAAACAGTTGTACATATACAAACACATGGTGCATGCATGCACACACGTGTGTGTGTGTGTGTGTGTGTGTGTGTGTGTGTGTGCGTGCATACATATATATATATATATATATATATATACACACATATACACATATATATATATATATATATATATATATATATATACACATATACATATATACATATATATATATATATATATATATATATATATATATACACATATACACATATACATATATACATATATATATATATATACATATATATACATACACACACACACACACACCTAAGTCCTACAGAAGAAGTTTTATTTGGAGGTCAACATTAAGGACAGTGGTGTCCTTATAATACCTCGCTCTTCCAAAAGTCTGTTGTGTTAACGATTGAGGGGTTGTGGACTGCAAGGAAGGATATTCCTGAGCACAGCTGAGCCAAAGGCTACTCTACCCCTCAAGACCAGATCCAGTGTGTAATGAGTAATAAAGGTACGGGGATCTGCCCAGGTTGCAGATACACACACTTCGCCCATGGAAGCTGTAGACAGAAAACACAGAAGAAGTTGCCATGGACCTAGCTGAATGGGCTCTTAAAAGGTTTTGGAAAGATCAGTCCCAACTTTTTTTTATAGATAAAAGAAATGCAAACAGTTAGCCATCTGACTAGCATTACTTTGTATCTGGTTTGCCCAACTTCAAATCTGTAAAGGAGGCAATAACTGATATGTCTTTCTGAATTCTTTTGTCCTGTGCAAGTAAAAATGTAATTGTCTGTTATCCAGTAAAAGCAACATGATTCACATTTATTTTTAAATTTAAGAAAGAACACTGGTAAATGAATGCATTGCCTGATACTGGATTCTGACACTACCTTGGAAGGGAAAGATGCATTAGTATGTAATGTGACCATCCTTATTAATGAACAAGTTGGGAGGTTTAGATGACAATGCCTGAAGCTCTAAAATTCTTCTAGCAGAGGTAATGGCCACTAGGAAGACAGTTTTCCCAATTAGAAACTTAAGACCACATTTAGCTGCTGGTTCAAAGGGGGAATGAATTAAGGCCTGCAGTACCAAGTTCAAATCCCATGGTGGAGCAGGGTCTTTATACAGAGGTCTCAATAGAAGGGTGCCTCTCAAGAATGCTTTACAAAGTGTAGAAGAGGCCACAGAACCACTTTCAAACCCAGTACGAAAATTAGATATTGCGGCTAATTGAACTTCAATGGTAGAGGTGCTCGCCCACTCATTAAAAATTGATGTAAAAAATTCAAGTATGTTATGAATTAGGGCTGAAAAGGGATTGATATGTTTTTTGTTGTGACCAGTAAGTAAACTTTTTCCATTTACTTGTACAAATCTTCCTTGTAGACGATTTATGGGAAGATAAAACAATATGACAGACTGGGGATGACAGCATCTGCAGCCTGGCTATTAACAAAATTAGAGAAACCATGCTGACAGTCTGAGGTTTGAGATATCTAGATGAACCATACTTGTTGGATGTGACAGGAGATCTGGAATCGGAACAAGAATCCAAGGTTGGCAAAGAAGATGAGGCCAGAGGAAAGAAAACCAAACCTGATGAGGCCAGTAAGGTGCAATAAAGATAACTTTGCTCTTCAACCTGGTGGCTTTCAGCAGAAAATTTGGAATTAGAGGAATTGGACTTTAAACATAAGGAAGACCCAGGGTGGCCAATCGTGGAGTGTCCCTCAGTGATTCTTCCTGAGGGGGGATTAGAGCAAAGCAGCTGCCGCATTTATTTTTTAATGAAGAAGCAAAAAAGTTACAGCAAGACTGGCCTCATCAGCGGAATATCATTTCTGCCACCTTCATGTTGAGAGACCACTCATGAGGTAGAAGAATGGACCTGCTCAATTTGTCTGCTATCACATTGGACTTGCCCAAAATGTGCATTGCTATGAGAAAGCAGTTGGATGAGATCACCCATTGCCACACTCAGAGTGTTTCTCGACACAAGGGGTAAGATTTGGACATGCCTTGTTTGTTGATGTACCAAACCACTGACATATTGTCTGAATCACAATTGTCCCAAAGGCAGTGTGTCCTGGAATGCCGGCAACGCTAAGAGCACTGCTCTCAACTCTAGAACAACGATATACAAGTTAGCCTCTTTGGAGGACCAAATGCCTTGGACTGTCTTCCTCAGGAAGTGCCCCAAATCTGGGAAGCGCCTGTGGTCACTATGGCTTTGGGTTGAGGGAGAATGAAAGGACGGCCTTGTGCTGACATGTGCTGGTAAAAAATTGACCACTGTGTTGCTAGCATCCACTGAAGAATTCTGATAAGAAATCTGACTACAGGAAAAAGAAGTTATGTCTTACCATAACGTTCCATCTGTGTTGCTGATCTTCTTCCATTCATCACTGATGGGCTCGGAACAGAGTCAGCCAAATACCAAGCTCGTGTACACCAAAAACTCTCAAGCTAAGCTGCTACCCCACAATGCCCTTCTCCCATTTACCTCAGATCGAGTTTGCATGCAACATATAGAAGAAAAAGCAGAGGCCATTTCTGTGCAAATACCCGGAAAACACCACAAGGACCCATAAGATCCACCAGGAGCCTTTGGTGGGGGACGGAGTTCGGGAAGTTGTCCATCTCTTTCAACTTTCTGGTTTAAAAGACCACATCTGTGCTTGTTTCCCATCTTTCCTGTAACTAACCTACTGGAAAGCACTAGAAAGCCTTAAACTGATACAAGCCTTCTAGCTTAAAAGAGAGACTTTGGAGTGATTATCAGTTTTCTGTATTTTCTTGCTGTGCTTAACTGTTTTCTGCCTAAACGCTGATTTTCCAGCACTTATTGTGATTTAAAAGCTTGTTTTTTTTCACATATTGTACTTATTTGCCTGCATGCACTTTTAAAAAGTTTTTTGTTTAAATAAATTGTTTAACTGTTGTAGGCTACACACTAAAGTGCGATAGCCTTTTCTGATCGCTTGTAGTCATTTAAAGCTGTTTTAAGTGTACTTTTACTGTTTTGCCTTATCTTTTCAAAAAAATACATAAATAATTTTCTTGTTTCCCGCCTTTCTAAGCTAGTATAGTCCAGTTTTCAGGCGAGTGCTGAATTCAGGGCTGTGTTACAAGTTTCTGAGTTGCCCATACCTTAACTTGGATAGAGGGAAGTTTCTCTGTTCACCTGTGAGAGAGAGGAACTTTGAGCAGCCATCTGTCCCTGGAGGAGTGGTTCCAGCCCAGAAGTTAGTAGTTTAAAAAACGCGTTGCACAGTTTTGTGCACTGGGCAGCACCAGTTAGCTAGGGTTAAATTATTTCCGGCTCCACTAAGTCTCCTCTTCAGTTTTTCACTTGAAACTAGTCTAACTCTCAACCTAAGCACTCAAAAAGCATCCTACAGTCCAGCACTTGCTCAAACCTAATAGCAAGCACTAATATACCCAGACACTTGACTGCCCAGCAGGGCAAGGCTCTTTATCCACCCCTCACCAACCAAGCGACTAAGCAGCTCACCCTACTATTCAGGCATGACCAAAGGGCAACTTCAGGTGTACTCTCCAGTCCAGCTGGTGAATCTGGGTATCCTGAGGCAATGTTACAACTGCCTCATGTACACAGACAGTCCTCTCCTCCTACCACAAAACACTAACATATGTGAGAGATGCAATTATACAGCCAACTGGAGGCTAAGGTATCTCCACCCAAGACTGGAACAGACAGTCATGAGGAGAAGGTTAACACTTGCACCACACCCCCAGCCTCACATAGGCCTACTAAACCAGCACTGGCAAAAAATACACATAAATACACAAAATCATACTCGGAGGATCTAAATAAAAACCTGCAAAAGCATCAGAGAGCTCCAAAATAAACACCCACAAAACCTGTACCTCCCGTCACAAACCAGACACAACACATAAAACACAAAATCAATGTGCCGCACAATCACATCCCTTAAGGCGAAATAACATATCTAACACACTAGTAATAGGTGATTCAATTGTCAGGCACACTGATGCCCCACTCACTAGGCTGGACAAGGAGAAGGTTACTGTTAGCTGCCTGTCGGGAGCCAGAATCTACCACATAACACAAGCACTCAGGTCACTCCAGAACAAGTACAAATATGACTCTGTCATTGTTCTTGTTGGCGTGAATGACCTGAGCCGTACCTCCCTGGACTACATGAAAAGAGACATGGAAGAGCTCTCTGATCATGTAGCCCAGGCGGGTATGACCCTGACCCGGAGTAGCATCCTGCCCTCACCAAGAATGATACCTCAGTATAAAGAAAAAACAATCAATTTCAACAACTGGCTAAGTTATGGTGTCATTCAAAGGGGATCCAGTGTCTGTCAGCCTGGGATGACATGCTCGATAAGACACATTGCTTTGCAAGAGATGGCTTGCACCTGTCACCCCTTGGCTTTCGAATACTGGCCAAGGCTCTTGCTGCCCCCATAGTGCCATTTTTAGGCAAGGCTCAAAATTCAAACCCACCTCCGTAAACAGAACAAGTAAAAAAAATGAGGGTTATGTTACTCAACGCCAAGAGTTTAAATCTCAAAATGCATGTGCTCGAAGCACTCCTAAGTATGGAGAATGTCAACATCTGCGCAGTAACTGAAACCTGGTTCAAGGCTCCAGAGAGCACTCCAGCAATACTGGGCTACAACTCGTAGCACACATTTCGGCCACAGAACACGGACTGAAACACAAAAGGAAGGGGTGTATCCATGGCGGATACAGACCTGCCAGTCCGAATACGATGCTACACCTATGATTTTGAAGGATGTTCCGGATGATGCACCAGTGACCCGGGAGGAATTTCGGCAAGTTATTTGTTTACTCACCCAGCTGACAAGTTCATTGAAACAGAACAGCTCAGACCCCATAAATCAGGTACCGTGGAATCAACAGCAGGAATTCGAAAGAAATAAGGGTCCAGACAATATGTTTGGGAATAAACAAAATATTTTTAGCAGCACGAGACCACCCTTACAGAAAGAGGTGAGAGAAGCAGTAAACAATTCACATCCTGTTACAGCTAACGGCTCGGGGGATGTGGCGACAACTTTTAATTTTAACGCATGGACTACAAAGCAATTTGCATTCAAAACAGGTACTTTTTCTGGCAATAATGTGATTGTTGAACCTACAGTAAACAATTTTACAACACTGAGTGATAAATTGTATGCATACAAAGCCACCCAATTAGAAATTGACTATTTAACTGAATGCATACGCGTACAGCGGGTACCGAAAGGGCTCCGCTATATGAAATTTCCGAATAATGCTTCTCCAGGGTCTGCTTTGTACAAAGAATTGACTGAATTATTCAATAAGACTGGTTTGGAGATGATCAAACATATGATCAAGAACTACGAATTAAAGTTGGACATTTTGTTGATGATTTAAATAAGTTAAATGACAGTGTTGTCTCGGATAGTAATTTTGGTCAGGTTAAAAGGGACTATGATATGTTTTTTCAAGAGGTGGACCAACATTGTTGTAAAATTGTCAACAGAAAAATAAGAAAATTAGAAAGAGATCTCAATGAATATAAAAACGGGTTAGCATACCAACCTATACACAAGGGGGAAAGGATTTAATCATTACACGAATAACAGATTTAGGGAGACAGATAACACTGACAATATTAAGTCTCCATTACAGGATGTGCCAAGGAGAAGTGAAAGGTTGGCACAAAAATCCAACACTAATGGTAAAAATGTACAGCAGGTTTTTCAGTATCCCCCAGGCAGGCCAAACAACAGGGGCCTAGCCTACCAACAACAGGGATGGGGCAAACCACGGAGATAGTCTGTAATGATTTTTTTGTTCCTGACAGATTTGAAACAATTTTTTCTGACCCATCTTGTAGCCCTTGTGTTGTGGTTACTAAAGACAACTTTTCAATATATAATTACACTGACATTCAGGTAAATAATGTCCATTTTGAGTTGTTCACTAAAGGATTCCATTTTGTCCCTACGCGTTCTATGGACGTTACTAAAACAATTTTGGAATTAAAACTCTTTACCAGAAGGTTAAACCTAAACGTGTTTTTTAAGGGACAGGAATGCACACGAGTTATTTTCGAGAGCAAGTACATTTAATCCACCTATGCACCCAGTTCTAAAAACTTTTGAGGAATTGGTCGAAGGGGACATTAGGAACCAAGCTAGCAATAATGATTTAGCAGTTCAAAATCTGTCCTCAGATTGTTGGCAACTGATCAACTCCTTAAAAGTTGACAATGTAAGAATCATGAAGCCAGATAAAGGGGGGGGGTGTATTAATGTATAAATGCAATTATGAAGCTTCTATTTATGACATCTTACAAGATTCAGAACAATACACTGTAAGCTCCATAAATGAAGTCAATGTGGCCCGTTCTAAAATCAATTACATATTACAGGATCATTTAATGCAAGGGGCCATTAACGAAAAATTATACAATTTTCTTTTTGTTAACAAACCTTTGACCCCAATAATATTTGGTATTCCCAAGGTTCATAAAGGTTTAAACCCCCTGAAATTCAGACCTAATGTGGCTGGGGGAGGTAGCATTACAGAGCCTTTGGGTAAATTTATTGACACTTCTCTCAAAAAGTTGGTTGTGTCTTTGAATTACATCTGTAAAGATTCCTGGGAATTCCTGAGAGGTATCCAAAAGGAATTCTATAAGAAGACCAAGTTTTTGGCAACTATTGATATAGCGAAACTTTTCCCAAGTATCCCGCATGCTGAAGGTCTGGAATGATTTAATGAATTTTTGGTGACCTCATCAGATTTTAGTGCAAATGTTATAAGACTACTGGTGGAACTTATGGATATTATCTTGAATAATAATTACATCTATTTTAACGGAGAATTGTTTAAACAAAAGAAAGGGGTAGTGATGGGTACCCCATGTGCATCGGCGTATGGCAACATTGTCTTGCACGTATGGGAAAAGAAACACATTTTTGCTTCCTCCTGGGCAAAAAATATAGTACATTACCAACGTTTCTTGGACGATATCTGTGTGTTTTGGGATGGTAGTTTACAATAATTCAATGAATTTCTATCTTATATTAATAACACCACACATTTTTTAAGATTTACGCACAATTTAAGTGAAGATGGTGTAAATTATTTAGATGCATCTTTGAGTAAAAATTTTGACCCAGGTGTTTTTCAATCAACCATATACAGAAAAGCGTCATTTTCGAACTCATATCTCCACTTTGATAGTGGACATCCTTTGTCACAGAAGAGGGGTATATTGAAAGGGCAACTGATTAGAGCATCAAGAATGTGTAGCACAGAGGAGTTATTTTCAAAGGAGATTCAATTGCTGAAAACCCTCTTCATGGAAAGGGGATACCCCAAACACCTGTTTGATAAAATGATGGGGGAAGTAGTAGGAAGTAGAGAAGATAAATATGCTCCCTTATTAGGTAAAGAATTGGACCAGTTTGTCCAAACTAAGAATATGGGGCACCAAGAAACACACATGTTGGTACATACTTTTAACAATGATTCTGCTAAGGTCAAAAAGACGGTACTTAAATATTGGCCAATCTTAAGGACCCATGACGACACTATGAACTACATTTCTGCACAACCTAAATTTGTTAATGCAAGAAATATTAATTTAAAGGGTTTGTTTGAAAGGCAGGTGATTATGAACTCCACTTCTCATGAATCAAAAGTGGGCACGTACAAATGTGGTGCCTGCAAACAATGCCCACATATATTCAACAACAACAATTATTACATTACAGCTAGGAACTTTAAAGTAAAGCCAACTAATTACTATAATTGTGGTACAAAGGGGCTAGTATACCTTGGGGTATGTACAAGTTGTTCCGGTTTCTACGTTGGCAAAACGGAAAGAACGCTCCGTAAAAGGATATACGAGCACTTATATGAAATTAGTAAAAAAAAAGGAATCAAATGCTTTTTTTAAACACTCACTAACATGTCCAAATATGGTTTTAAAATTTTTGGTATTAGAACAGGTCACACAGAACCCCAGAGGTGGGGAATGGGAAGCATCACTTGAGTATAAAGAATTATTATGGCAAATCAAGTTAAATGCGGCCAAACCCCCAGGGATGAATGACACCATTAGTATTAGGAGTGTTCTAAAGATCGGGCGAGCTAGACTGTAATGGGAATATTAATAATTAATTTTTAGTGATGCATTGTTTTTGATTTTCTTTAGGTTAATCTTTATAGGCACATGCACTTTAGTTGTTACTCCATTGATTCATATAACTGATTTGTCCAATGATGTGAAGAAAATGTACTATTAATTTATGGACACATGCCATAAAAAATCTATATTAGTGGCATGCAATTTTTGATGATGAATGATTGACAATTGCATTTTACATTTTTGCATTTTGCTTTAATATTTAATATTTTTAGTACATTATTTAATAATTACTATTTATGGGGTTTTTAATGATATAATATGAATATTTATTTACTTATTTCATTTATTCAAATTTTGTGGAAGGAGATTTTAGAGCTACAAAAGGTATATTATATCATGTGTTCATAATATTTAAAATGTACAAAATGGTAACAGATGACAATACATTCATGGATTTTATAGGTTATACGGCTTATATTTAGGTCATATGAAATCAAAATTGCTCCGTAAAATGTGGTTATATAATTAAGATTGTTGCACATTTAAATTAAAAATTAAAAGTCAATGAATGTAGGTATATATTTATTCCAGTTTTAGAAGGTTAATTCATACTGATTTGAAGCATCATTAATTGATTGCTGATTAATGAATTAATTGGTAGCCGGAAATTATTGTACTATTTAAAGTACAGCACATCCTTCAAGGAAATATCTTGATAAAGCCTGATATTATCAGGCGAAAGCGCTTGATCTATTGTGTTTTAAATATTATGTTTGGCATCGAATAAAAGTTTTTTAAGGATTATTTGGCTGGATCCACTGTACGTGGTGTTTTCTTCTTTGAACGTTTGGAACTCAGTTCGTGGTTTTGTAAGGGGTGTATCCATATTCATCAAGGATACCCACATCTCCAGGTTAGTGGTGCAGCATGATACCTCTGAGATCATCCATGTGCAACTAAAATCGGGCAAATCTGCAATGCAAATTGTGGCCTGCTACAGATCACCCTCCATGACCCAGGACCACCACTCCGCCTTTCTGGAGACACTGGAAAATATGAAGGTCCTACCGAACACCCTGATCTTGGGAAATTTCAATTACACTACCATTAACTGGGAAAACTACTTGAGTACAAACTCCCAGGCTCAGCGCTTCCTGGAATTTATCAATTCAAATGCCCTGGATCAGCTAGTGGACGCCCCTACCAGAGGCCACAACATATTGGACCTGGTCATCACAAACATGGGCGACAGGTGCGCCGTACCGGAGGTCAACTCATCACTGGTTAGATCAGACCATAAACTAATCACCCTGGATGTTCACACCCCACCACCACCCCCAACCAAGGAAACCACAGTGAAAAACTTTTCTAAAGCAAACTTCACCTTACTTAAGGCAGAGGTGGTAAGTTTCACAGCCCCCACGCTAAAGGATAACACTGCCCAAGATGCAGAATCCTTTACAGTTGCACTCTATGAGCACCTACAAGGAAGCATGGATCGTGCCATCCCTAGCAAAACCAAGACTCACTCCCTTAAGAGAAGGAAACCAGTCTGCTGGACCCCTGCCATAAACAGGCTATACAACAAAAGGAGGAAACTAGTTCAGAAAAAAAGCAAATCCCAAGAAGGAAAGACATCCCTGATCAGTATCAGTAAGAAACTAAGGTCCCTCATAAAATCATCCAAGGCTAACTTCGAAAGAAAAATAGCCAAGGATTCGAAAGATAACCACAAAGCCTTCTTTAGCTATGTCAAGAATCTAAGTGGCAACTCACAGATATGCTCTGGGATAGTGCAAAATAGCACAAAATATACTGAACCTACTGATATTGCCAACATACTGGCAGAAAGATTCAGTGCAAACCACCTCCCTCTCACCTTCAAAAGGGCCCACAACAATACCGGAAAAGTGTAGTGTCCCGGAAATCACAGAAGCACAGGTGAAAACAGCCCTTTCAAAAGCCAAAAACACAGCATCAGTGGGGCCAGATGGTGTCCCAGGCTGCATCTTGCATGAACTACAGAATGAACTAACCCACCACCTAAACACGCTGTTCAACCTCAGCCTCTCCACAGGCTACGTGCCCATAGAATGGCACACAGCAATGGTTATTCCGCTCCACAAAGGAGGGGCCACAACTGACCCTGGTAACCATCACCCCCCATAAGCCGGACTAGCCTGGTCTGCAAGGCTATGGAGCACATCATCATGGAACTCATTAACAAAGACATTGGGAACCTCCAAACACTTGACCCGACCCAGTTCGGCTTTGTTAAGGGCAGATCATGCCTACCAAACCTGGTTGAATTCTTCGAGACAGTTACCAAGGCCATAGGCGAGGGAAAGGTGGTTCACACAGCCTACCTTGATCTCGCCAAGGCGTTCGACACCATTCCTCACTTGGGTATTATAGAAAAACTCACCAGCCTGAACATAACCCCCTAAGTCACAAGATGGGTTGCCAGCTGGCTTACAGACAGAACTCACACAGTAAGAATAGCGGGCTCCAGGTCTGACTCTAAACCAGTCACAAGTGGCATCCCGCAAGGCTCGGTTCTGGGACCCCTACTGTTTGGCATATATGTCTCAGAAGTACAGGCAAACACAGGAGAACTACGGCTAACCAAGTTCACCGATGACTGCAAACTGGGAGCCATAATTGACTCTCCGGCTGACACGGACATCCTCCAAAAAGTCCTTACTGAGACAGACACCAGGTGTCAAAGTCATGGCCTCAAGCTAAATGCCAAAAAATGCATAGGTCATCCCATTTGGGAAAAACAAAACACTTACGAATTACCACATAGGTGGCAGCCCCCTTAATACAGAAGAGGTAATAAGAGATCTGGGGACCCAGATAGATAGTAATCTCTCCTTTGACAATCATATTACCAAAGTAGTTAGGAAATCTTTCTATGTGGCCCATCTAATTACTAAGGGGTTCGCATCTAGAAATAAAGAGGTTATAGTGCCCCTCTACTTGTCACTCATCACATCCATCATAGAGTACAACGCCCCATTTGAGATATACCTCACAAGATACTTCCAACAGCTTGAAAGACCACAAAAGCACCTCACCAAGAGGATTACTGGCCTCAAACATATGTCCTATGCAGCCCAACTGAAAAAACTCCAGCTGTACTCAGTGGCATATGGCTTACTCAGAGGTGATCGCTGCCTGACTTACAAAGCCATGTCTAACTCAGAATTGACGGACATGCTCCACCTAAAGAAATCCAAGTCACTGCAAGCCACGGGCTCTAGTGAGCTAAACACGCCACAACAACAAATAGAACATGCTGGAGGGATAGATTCCTGTCACAGAGACTCCCCATGCTTTGCAACAAAATTCCTCACTACATTAGGCAGAGCCCCTCACTAACACTCTTCAACAGAAGCCTTGACGAGTGGATGTGTAACAGAAAATATACCCCTGGGATCACTTCACTGGCTCTGCTAGACAGAGGCTCAGTTAATTAATCAATGGGGCGGCGAAAGCCGACACACTCTGGCTAGGCTTATAAATGCCCTCGGGCAGATAGCCTAGTACCTACCTATGAACCTATGTGATGAATGGAAGAAGATCAACAACTCAGATGGAACGTTATGGTAAGACATAGCTTCTTTATCCGATGTTGTTAATCTTCTTCCCATTCATCACTGAGGGAAAGAATCCCAAGGTACTTGAAAAACCTGGATGGCCCTTATGGAAGAACATTCCTGAGTACCATTGAGCCAAAGGCCGCTCTTCCCCTGGAGACCATGTCCAATTTGTAATGTTTGATGAAAGTATGGGGTTTAGCACAAATGGCTGCTGCGCAAATGTCGTCCATAAAAGCAAATCACATTTTTGGTTCAGAGAAGGAGATGAAAAGTTGATCCAACTTGCGGAAAGATTTAGTCCTATCCAAGTAAAAATGCAACGGTCTATGTACATTCAGTGAGAGTGTAGACAGTATTCTCCTTTACTGGAATAATTTGGGAAAAACACTGGGAGCTCAATGGACTGGTTGACAGAGAAATCAGAAATCACTTTTGAGGAGAAAAGATGGCTTAGTACGAAGAGATACTTTGTCTTTATGAAAGATTAAATACGGACCTTTGATGCATAAGGTTTATAATTCTGATATCCATCTAGCTGATGTGACCGCCACCAAAAATAGATGATTTCCATGATAGAAATTTAATGTCAGCAAGCTCAAAAGGGGGTAAAACGAGAGATGTAATACCAGAGAGAGATTCCATGGCTCTAAAAGCCACCTGATTGGGGGTCTACTATGGAAAACTCCTTTGAGAAAGGTCTTGCACATGCAGGTGGAGATAGGTGGAACGCCTTCTAGAACGGTATGAAAATTGGAGATACCTGACAAATGGACTCGAATAGTAGCTGATGCTCCATTCTCAAAAAACTCAGAAAGGTAGTGAAGTATAACAGATACAGCAGCTGAGAAGGGGTCTAACATCTGTTCTTTAGACCAGAGAGTGAACCTTTTCCACTTATCTCTGTAGAGTTTTTGGGTGGATGGCTTGTGGGAGCCCAGAATAATATCGAGAACAGGTGAGGAGAGGGTTTCCTGCCTGGCGACTAACGGAAGTGGATAAACCAAGCTGTCAGCTTGAGAGTGGACAGATTTGGTCGAGTCAACTCTTCGGGGTGAGAGATTAGGTCCTGACGAGTGTCCGGGATCCATGGAGGTTGCAATAGGTGAGGCCGGAGGAAGGGGAAAGTAGAGTTGTATACACTTACAATAAATGTAGATGTTCGAGTGTATTCACTGTTGCAGTCATTACATTTGGGTAATCTGCTGGCAGGATGCCCTCAATCGGCCTGATTAACAAAGTCTTGGGTCCTGCGTCGGTTGCTGTCCCTTCTTCCATGACGTCAGGTCGTCAGGGGTATAAAACATGCAGGCGATGCCATTACATCAGTTTTTCTTGCCCCAGATTGTCAGGTGCCCCCCAAATGGGGAGCAAAATTATATATATAATTTAAAACACAAAAAATGTACCTCCAAACAAAAAGTAAATACACCAAAAAGGCTTTTAAACATAGTAAAAGAAAGGAGAGATATAGTAAGAAAAACAGGGGGCTGGAGGGTGGGTAACCAGGACTGTAACAGTGAATACACTCAAACATCTACATCTATGGTAAGTGTACACAACTGTACTATGTTCTTCGGGTTTCACTGTTGCAGTCATAACATTTGGGTATAATCTCAAAGCTATGGTTGGGTGGATGGATTTATACAGCATTAGGAGCAGCTATAAGGCCCTGCAGGACAGCAGTGGCAAAGCCAGCTCTGGATTTAGAGAAGAGAGATAAATGGTAATGTTTGGTGAACGTATGAACTGAGCTCCAGGTAGCAGCTTCTAGAATGTCTCTGGTAGGAACCCCTCTGAGAAAGGCTGCAGAAGTAGATGCAGCCCTGGTGGAATGAGATCTAATCCCCTTGGGGATAGGTTTACCATGGTGCATATAGCAGAAACATATACAATGGCTTATCCATTTGGAAATAGTCTGCTTTGAAATAGCCTTTCCCTCTGCCCCTTCAGCAAATGCCATCAGTAGTTGTTCAGATTTTCTTAGAGATTTTGTCCTGTTTAAGTAGAATCTGAGTTGTGTGTGTACATCCAATGAATGCAGAATCGCTCACCCTTGTTCTGTGGATTGGGAAAGAAAGTTGGCAGATAAATAGTCGGATTATGAGCCACACTGGATACCACCTTAGGCATAAAAGATGGATTGGTCCTGAGAGCCACTCTGTCTGGATGAAAAATAATGAAAGGCTCCACTGCAATAAGTGCCTGTAATTCTGAAATCCTTCTAGCTGAAGTGACTGCTAAAAGGAAAGCTGCTTTCCAAGAGAGAAATTTTAGATCTGCAGTAGCAGCTGGCTCAAAAGGAGGGAGAGTGAGTTTTTCCAAAACAAAATTGAGGTCCCATGCAGGAGTTGGTGCTCTCCTGGGAGGTCTTAAAATTTTTGGCCCCTCTGAGATACTGCTTTAGCAGAGGATGAGAAAAAGACGGGTGGTTCTGTGTTGTAATGAGCTGAAATTGCAGAGGCATGGATTTTTATGGAAGAAAAAGATAGGCCCTTGTGAAGCATCTCAGTTAAGTATTGCAGAATCTGAGGAATATTGGGCATTGCTGTACTTATTCCTTGTGATTGGTTCCAGGCACAGAATCTTTTCCATTTTTCAGCATAAGATTTTCTAGTACTAGGCCTTCTAGTCTCCAAGATGACATCACAGGTTTGCTGAGAGATGTCACGGGGGAAATTAGTTGATTAGCCACGTTGCAAGATTCAAAGTTTAGAGCGGAGTGTGCAGAATCTGGTAGTTCTGTGAGACACAGTAGGTAAGGTGTCTGAGGCAGGTGCCACGGAGAAAGGTGTGACACATTGCGCAGGAGTGGATACCAGTGCTGGCGAGGCCAGTCTGGAGCAATCAGAATCATATTTAGTTTGTCCTGTCTGGCTTTTAGTAGGACTTTGGGGAGCAGAGGCAGAGGGGGAAAAGCACAGACTGATAAGTTTTTCAACTGAATGATAGAACATCCACTTTCCAAGATTGTTTGTGATGAATTCTTGTGCAGAATTTATCCAACTGATAGTTCTGGGGTGAGGTAAAAAAATCTATGTCTGGGCTCCCCCATTTGCGTGTCAACATGTTGAAAACTTGTGGTTCCAGTTTCCATTCATGTTGGTCCATAACATTTCTTCTTAGTTCATCTGCCAGAGTATTCAGCTTTCCTGGCAGGAATTGAGCTTGAAGATGTATTTGATAAGTCAAGGCCGTGTTCCACAATGCCATGGCTAGTCTGCAAAGTGGATAGGAATGTGTACCCCCCTGCTTGTTTATGTATCACATAATTGTGGTGTTGTCGGTCTTTATCAGTAGTTGTCCTGGATGAAGGTAGTCCTTGAAGGCTGTTAGAGCATTCTGTACAGCTAACATCTCTTTCTGATTGATACGCAGGTGCATTTGATTTGGGCCCCATTTGCCCTGAATGCACTTTCCTGCCAGATGAGCCCCCCAAGCACAGTCTGATTCATCTGTAGTTATGGTTTGGGCGGCAGGGAGGGGAGTGGAGTAAAGACAATCCCTTGTTTTGGTGGCAGGCTTCTGCCCACCATAGGAACTCTAGCTGCAGGCAAGGAATAATAGGAATCATTGTTTCCAGGCTGTGACAATGTTGACTCCATAAACTTTTTTAGTACCACTGAAGTTTCCTCATATGCAGTCTTGCATATGGAATTAGAAGAATGCAGGAGGCCATGAACCCCAAGGCTTGCAGAATTTGCCTTGCAAATAGTAGGGTTTTTGTGGCCACCTGATTGAACTAAGTCACCAATTGAATTTGCTTTCCTGGCGTAAGGCAAGTCATCTGGACAGTTGTATTCAAGCTTGCACCCAGGAATGTAATTTTTTGAGAGGGTACCAGTTGTGATTTCTTTTCGTTTATGGTGTATCCTAGACAAGTTAGAACCCTTTTTACAAACGCCAGATGCTTTAGAAGAATGTCCTTGTTTTCTGCCTGAATTAGACAATCGTCCAGGTATGGATACATTTGAATATTTCTTTGCCTGCAAAATGCAATTACTGGAGCCAGGCACTTTGTGAAGACCCTGGGCGCAGTAGATAAGCCAAAGAGCAGTGCAGAGAACTGGTAATGCAAGTAGCCTGCTTTGAAGCGGAGGTATCTTCTGCAAGATTCCCTGATTAGGATATGCAGGTAGGCCTTAAGTCTAGAGTTACCAACCAGGCATCTTTGCCTAGCATAGGTAGTAACTGCTGAAGAGTCAGCATTGTGAAATTTGGAATGTCCAAAAATGTATTTACAGTGGATAAATCCAGAATTGGACGCCGTGATTTGTCTTTTCTGGGCACCAGGAAAAGTCTTGAATAGAAACCTTGTTCCTTTTCCTCTTCTGGTACTGCTTGAATAGCCCCCCATATTCATGAGGGAGAGAACTTGTTTCAGGGCCTCTGCCCAGTGACTTGGAGGCAGGTCTGGCCATCCGTTTGGGATTGGCAATGTATGGAAATGAAATCTGTATCTCTGGGATACTATATTTAAAACCCATTTGTCCTGGATAATAAGTTGCCAGTTTTGTGCATGAAGTGCCAGTTTTCCCCCCAAAGGGGCGGCTAAAAGGTAAATGCTTGGTGATTGTAGAGGAAAGTCATCGAGTGTGTTTACCATAGGGAGGTGCCTTGTTGTTTCCAGATTTGGAAGTGGAGGCACCCCATTGTTTTGTTCTAAAAGTTCTTGTGACTGAAACCTGGAGCCTTTGGAATGTCTGGATTGAGCGGCTCTCGAGGGAAATGGAAAGGACCAGTTCTTAGTAGACCAGTGCCTACTAAATCTTGGAGGCTGCACTTGTAAGAAATATTTCACAGTTTGCATAGATTTAGCTTTATCTTCCATCTTTTTTAACACTTCTTCAGCCTTATTACTAAAGAGACAGTCCTGTTATAAAGGAGCATCCAACAATTTTGCTTTAACATGGTCAAGCAGAGTTTGCTCTTTGAGCCAAGCATGCCTTCTTAGCACAGATCCAGTTACAGCAGCCCTGCAAGAGGCTTCCAAGGAATCAAAACCACATTGCAAAGTATGTTTTCCAACTTGTTCAGCTGAATGTAATAAATCCTGCAAATATTTATTTTCCACACAGTCAGAGATCATCATTTTCTGTTTCAGTAGTCCAATGATATGCTGTTGATATTTAAGCAAATGAAATTGACAGTTAAAGCCCTGATTGCCAAGGTTGCAGACGTGTAACCCTTCTTACCCCATCTGTCCAACACCCTGGAATCTCTATCTGAAGGGTTAGGATTTTTAGCAGTAGAGGTCTTAATGCCCTTGGAACCCTGAGAAATGGTTTCAGGATCAGCAGTAGGGTTTTTGAAAAGGAATTTGTGGGAGTCAGGAACCCTGTAGTATCTGTATGGTTTACTAGGAGCCGGAGGCAGAGAATCAGGAGTCATATTGGATTCTGAAAAAACATCATCAACAATGTCTAGAACAGGAGGAATAGCCAAAGGCCTATGCTGAGGAAGAAGAAGAAAATCACGAAGTCTCGTTTTAATTCAGAGAAATCTTGACTTTCCCCAGTGGAAATGCTCCCTTAAAGTATGTAAAGTTTATCCGAAAGAGAAATCCTCTGGGGGAGAAGCAGAAGGGATGGAATCTTCTGCATCAGACTCCTTATTAAATAGGTATAGATAAATCCTGTTCAGTAGAAGAATCAGAAGAAATTGAATCCTGATCTGAAGATTCATAGTCAGTGCCTTGCCTAGGCCTCTTAGCAGGAGGGGGTTGGCTACCCCTGATCAAGGTAATTAAATCTTCAGCCATTTTGATCATTTGTTTTTTAGGCATAGGGGCCTGCACACGTGGCCCAAGCATTGGTTTTTTAGACATAGAAGTAGATTTGGGCCGTAGTTTCGAAGATGGCGTCGGTTTAATATACAGATCTTTAGGCCCGAAAACGCCCTTAGAAGCTGGTGCCTGCACAGCGGCTCCGGAGCCATCTAAGGTAGAGACATCCACGGGTTCAATGGTTAAAGCATCTCGCGACATATGGGACTCCAAATAGGTCTCAGTAGAGGCCTGCGAATCAAACGTAGCGGGTATCAGGGGCTGCAAAAGCATCTCACTGAGTACCGGCGAACTAGTGACTGGGTTAGAAGAGTCATCAGTTTTGGACCTCGACAGTCTGTCTGTCTTTCCCTGTGTTTTTTTAGGTATTCCGGTAGTCGGATTGCTAACCGATGTCATTTCTGGATAGTTAAATCGTGAGCCAAAATATTTAGAAGCAAAAATATACCGACGTTTAATAGTGCGTTGATTAAATCTAGCACAAAACCGACAGCAAGGTACGTTATGATCAGGGCCTAGGCAAGGAATACAGTACAAATGGAAATCCTTATGAGGTATTTGCTTCCCACAAGTAATGCAATTATTAACTTTTACTGACATCGGTAAGGAGCAAGAAAAAGTTTCCCCAACAGGGTACTAAGCTTTTAGTTGAAGACTTTGGTTCTGAAACTCGAAAATGAAAATTTCAGAGGTCGGCCGACCGGCACTTGTGAACTGCTTCTGCTTCGGGCACTGCGTGGCAAGAAAGACTGATGTAATGGCGTCAGCTGCATGTTTTATACCCCTGACGACCTGACATCATGGAAGAAGGGACAGCAACCGACGCAGGGCCCAAGACTTTGTTAATCAGGCTGACTGAGGGCAACCTGCCAGCAGATTACACAAATGTAATGACTGCAACAGTGAAACATGAAGAACATCCACACTTGTTGAGGCCAGAATGGGGAAATGAGGATCACCTTGCATCTCAACCGAATTGCTTTCTTCAAAAAAAGTGGTATCAAGGGAATTGGAGGATAAGCATAGAAGAGACCCGTGAGCCAAACGTGAGTCAAAGTGTCTCTTGGTGACTCCCCCTCTGGGGGAAAAAAGGGCAAAGAAGCTGCTGCATTTGTTGTTTGAAGGGGAAGCAAAGAGATCGCAGCAAGGCTGGCCCCAACGGCTGAAAATTTCAGCCGTCATGTTCAGACAGAGACCACTTGTGTGGAAGGAGAATGCATCTGCTCAGCCTGTCCACAATCACTTTGGAGCTCCCCGGGATATGCGCTGCTATAAGAAAGTGGTCGGAAGCTATCGCCCAGTGCCAAATTCTCATGGTCTCTCGACACAGGGGGTAGGATCTGGTCCTGCCTTGTTTATGTACCAGACTACTGACATACTGTCTGATTGAATCGCAATCGTTCCTGATGGAAGGAGCGGATGCAGTGCCTGCAACGCCAACAGCACCGCTCTCAACTCCAGAACACTGATATGCAAGTTGGTCTCTAAACTTGGACCGTGTGCCTTGGACTGTCTTTCCCTGAAAATGCCCCCCCCCATCAGGGAAGCATCCGTGGTCATCGTGGCATTGGGTTGAGGGAGCTGTCAGGGGCGACACCAAAGATTTTCATCTGGCCTCATGCACCAAATAAGATCTTCCTTGCAGGAATTGGTAATGAGGATCTGTGAGTTTAGGGGGGGGGGTGGAGATTTGCCAACCATTGGAACAAAAGGAGCCATTGTAACAGTCTCATATGTAATCTTGCTACAGGAACAATCGGAATGGCTGCAGCCATGGACTCCAGAGCCTGGAGAGCTTCTCTTGCTGTCACCTTTCTTTGACAGAGTATTATTTGTACTTGCAATCTTACCCTCAGAAGCCTATATCCAGGCTTGTTAGAGTATTGAAAACTGCCCCTATAAATTCCAGATGTTGGGTAGGTTGTAGATTGGATTTCTCCCAATGGACTGTGATGCCTAGAGACTCTGCAAGTGAGAGTGTGTAGTGGAGGGCTATGGTCAGGAGACACTTGGTGGGGGTGGAGAGGAGCCAGTCATCGAAATATGGAAACACCTGGAATCCCTGAAGTCTCAGATGAGCTGTCACCACTGCTAGGCATTTTGTGAACACACTGAGGGCCATCAAGAGACCGAATGGCAGGGCTCTGAACTGGTAATGATTGGATCCCAGCCTGAAGAGAAGGAAACCCCTGGAGCTTTTGTCCATTGTGATGTGATAATACGCATCCTGGAGGTCTATCGGGCACATCCAAACATCCTCCCGTAAAAAAGGGAGAATGGATTGTATAGTGACCATGCGGAATTTAGTTTGAACCACGGACTTGTTTAGATGGCTGAGATCCAAAATGGGTCTCCAGTCCCCGGTCTTTTTTGGTACCAAAAAGAATCTCAAGTAAAAAACGGATCCACATTGGTCTAAGGGGACTGGTTGGCTGACTCTTTTTTGACACAGGTTTCTTATCTCTGAAGCCGCTTCTTCCCTTTGACTGGGTGGAACATCGGGAAGGTTTTTGTAGGTTTTGGACGTGATGTTAAAGGGATGCAATAGCCTCTGGGGATTATTCTCTGCACCCACTGATCCTTTGTAATAAAGTGCCAGGCAGCTGGGTGCAGAGAAAAATGAGCCCCGACTGCTTCCACAGGAAAAACAAATCGGACAATGCTTTAGGAGCATTAAGACCGTCCGGAGAAAGAATCCCTGGAGTCTTGATTTCGGGGACCCCCTCTGCCCCTAAAGGGTCATCTTCCACCACTGGAACCCCCTCTGCCTCTGGGGGAATCCTCACCACGTGCGTTGCGAAAAGGACCTTGAGATTTTTTTATGCCATATTTTCCCACTACTCTGGTTCCTGGAAAAAGAACGTTGAGGCTTGGAAAAATGTAGGGCAACAGCAGACAAGGTCTTTCCGTCCTGCTCGCACCTGGCTAGTGTGTCCTTTACTTTAGAACCAAACAAGGAAGATGGTTCAATAGGGGCGTTCAAAAAGGAGGACTTGAAGGAGTCCGCGAGGTCACTGATGCGCATCCAGGCATTACTTCTCATAACTACGCCTGCACACACAGCTCTAGCCGCCCCTTCAGTTGAGTGAGAGAGCAACCTCATGGACGAGTTGGAGATAGACTCAAGGGTGGCAAGTTGATGGGCAACCTTGTCTCGTGCCCCATCAAACTTGACCCGCAAAGGCTCTAGAAAGTTCGGAGATCAGATTCATTTGGAGCCTCGTGAAATGTGCCAAGTAGTTCAGAGACCTGACCGCAAAGGTCGCTGAAGCAAAAACTTGCTTTCCTAGTCTGTCCACAGCCCGGAATTCTCTGTTAGGCAGGTGGACAGTAGGACTTTCCTCCACAAGGTCCTTCTTAGTGGACGCCGCCACCACCATGGCATCTACTGGCAAGAATCTAGACCAGTGGGGATGCTCCTCTGGAGGGGAAAGAATCTGGTCTGGTCTCCGGGGAATGGTCTCAATAGAATCAGGGTTCTTCCACGCATGGTGCACGATGAGCTGAACTAACTCGTCGACAGGTGGGCCACCCAAGAAGTAGAAGGCCGAGAGTGGAAAGCCTGTAGGAAGATGGATTCCTCCGAGGAAGAGTTGGAGGACTTCCAGCCACCCCTCTGTTTCAATATTTCCAGGATGCGTCCGAAGGAGACAGTCAGGGGGTGACCATGGGGACCCTTCCCCATCATAGTAGTCCGTATCCTCTGTGAGAAACTCCTCCACAGTCAAGGTGTTTCCTCTTACACGCCTTCTTCCGAGGGGGTTCTTCAGTGGGAATGTCTGAAGATGATTCAAAAGGAAAATTACCCTGAACTGGGGTTTCCTGAGGCTTGTGCTCTTGGTGTCCTGGGTAAGTGGCCCATGGTAGCTGTAGCTCAGAGGGAGCAGGGAAAAGATCTGATGTAGGCGGAGCGCTTCCAGAAGCAAGCACCCTCTCTATCACCTGGAAAGCAGGCCCGCCCGAAAAGGAATGGGAGCCCGGAAAAGAGCAAGACAATGTCAGAACCGGGGTCACACCCTGCTCCACCAGACCCGCTCCCGGGGATGGAGCCTCAAGCAAGATTGTGGCAGGTGTTGTCCCCGGATCAGAGGACAGAACCAATAAACTTGGAACCGTGCTCAGAACCGAGGGTTCCACCTTCCATGAGACTGAGGAAGGGACGGTTCCGATGGAACCGAAACCCAAAGGGGAGGCCTCGGAGCCTCAGTGAGGGTCGCTGTCGGTACCAAGAAATGGGTTCCCACCAAGGACGTCAGAGCTATGGGTTTCGAAACTGATGGATCCAAGGGAGGAGTATAACTGGGAGTCCTGGGAGCAGTAGACCCAAACCCCGAAGTTGGATGAGTCTTAGCAATGTTTGTTATCCCTCTGGCTGTCAACAGCTGGTTCAGCAGGTGCACCCCATCTTATTCAGACAGACTCCTGGTGGATCTTACAGGCACTCCCAAAGGGGAGTCAGGCTGGTCCAGAAAAGGGCTGGCCTAAGAATGGGTCCACTGAGGGGGAGTACTGGGTCCGTGGTGTTTGAGTTGTCGGCACCAAAGACTCTAGTTTGAAAGAGGCAACAGAGGAATTAATGGTGTCGAGGAAGGACTCTGTGACGAAGAGGCACTCGGAGTCGAGGTAATTATCAGCTCCAAAGAAATTGTCAGAACTGCCTTCGGTGCAGTAAGGTGCAGTAAAAGGTGAAGTCGGTGTTGAGACTATCGAAGACAGCAATGTTGGAGCCGTAGTTGTTACTGTAGTTATTACTGGTGTCGTAGATGTCGGTGGAGAAGGTGGCGCCGACGTCGAAGTTATCGTAATGTCCAGAGAAGTAAGTGGAGCTGAGCTTGGAACAGAAGCAACAGTTATAGTCTGAACAGAGGAAGCAGTCTTGTGTTCGGTAGAAGATTTGTGGGACTTGCCCTCATCACCAGCCGATGAAGAGGAATCGGAATGTGGACATTTTTTTTTGGCCTTCACTGGAGGGGTTGAGACCTCTGACACAGAAAGGGCTTCTGAGAAAGGTGAAGTTAACAGGCCTTTCAAGATAAGTTTATTTTTTCTCCCATTCAGTGTCCGCTGACTAAAACTCAGGCAAATCTGGCAAGGAGGTTTCACAGAGAGGTGAGGAAACCCCCAGACAATAGAAATAATCATCATGTAAGTCGCTGGTGGGGAGTTTGTCATTGCAGGAAGTGCAATGTTTGAACCACAAAGTCCCTTTTTTCTCAGACATATCCAACACACAAAAGAAACAAATTACTGCTAGAAAGAGAAGGGAAAGAAGCAGAAAGAAAGATACCAATGATGGTTTCAAACGATACCACAAGGGTAGGAGAGAGCGTTACCAACCATGGTATAAGAAATACCCGATGGGTAGAGCTAGATAGAGAAATAGGTTAGAAAAATGAGTTATATTAGAAAAAGGTTAAAAAAAACCCCAAAATTCGTAAAAATATGACACTTAGCTAGAGAACTCTGTGAAACGCTGCCATATGGCTGTGTGGCAAACGAGATCTGAGGTAACTGGAAGAAGGGCATTGTGGGTAGCAGCTTAGCTCGAGAGTTTTTGGTATATGCGAGCTTGGTATTTGGCCAACTTGGTTCCGAGGGCTTGGAACCAAACCCATCAGTGATGAATGGGAAGAAGATTAACAACATCAGATCTAAAGTTATGGCAGCTGCCATTAATCCTAATGCTTAAAGGATCAAGTGGGCTGATATCTCGGCACTGTGAATTATTTTCCTGACCTGGAATCTGACAGTCTGTACTTTTGAGAGAGGAAGAGAAGCTGTCACTGATATCGTGTTGAAAACTCCTATGAGTTTTAAGGTTTCAGTTGGTTGTGGCTGAGACTTCTCATAATTTAAGTTTATACCCAGATCAGAACAAATCTGAAGTACCTGATCCCTTGCGCTTGTTAACAGATGCCTGGACGGGGCAGTAATGAACCAGTCATCTAGATATGGAAACACGCGGAACCCCACCAGTCTCAAGTGAGCTGTCACCACTGCCATGCATTTAGTAAACACCCTGGGGGCTGTGGTGAGGCCAAAGGGCAGTGCTCAGAACTGGTAGTGACTGGCTCCCAGCAGGAAACGCAAGTATCTTTTGGATCATCTGTTCATTTTTACGTGATAATAGTATGCATTCAGAAGGTTTATCAAGCACATCCAGTCGTCCTTGCCAAGGAAGGGTAGAATGGACTGAACTGCGACCATTTGAAACATCCTATGTCGAACTGATTTGTTCAAATCATTGAAATCCAAAATTGGTCTCCAGTCCCCTAGTTTTTTATGGCACTAAAAAGATTCTTGAGTAAGTTTCAGATTCTATCTGGTCTAGAGGGATCTCTTGGATGACTTTTCTAGCAGCTTTTGTATTTCTAGTGCTGCTGGTTTCCTCTGACTGGGTGGAACATCGGGAATTTTGCATACAGGTGAAAGGAAAAGGGAATTATATAACCTCTGGAAATAATCCTCTGCACCCATGTATCTCTTGTTATATTTAGTCAGGCTCTCTGGTGCAGGGATAATCCACTCCGACTGCCTCCAAAGATGGACAATCTGGCCTCCTTTAAAAAGCACTGGTAGGGGCCATCAGATAAAGAATCTTTGGACCCCTGGTTTTAAGAACGTCCTTTACCGCGGGGGCATCACCATCCATTAAGAGTTCCCCCATCTGCCCCTAGGGGAACTTTCTTCATGTGCATCCTGGAAAGGACCCTGGGCCTTCCTGAACCACATTTTCCAACCACATCGATGACTCCTAGAAAAGGATCTTCGAAGGATTGAAAAACATATGCCCACTGCAGAGAGGGTCTTTCCATCCTTCTCACACCTGGATAATGTGTCCTTCACTTTTGGGCCAAACAATGAACTGCCAAAGGGAGCATTGATGAGCGAGGACTTGAGCGGCTCTGCAAAATCACACAAGAGCATACAAGCATGTTTACTAATGGATATGCCTGAACACATTGCCCTTAAGGCACCTTTGGCTGCATGCGAAATAAGCCTCATGGATGAATTTGAAATGGATTGGAGGGTAGCCAACTGGGAGGTCACAGACGATTGGGCTTCAGCAGGAATTGTCCCCAAAAGGGATTTTTACAGTTCTTTATTCAAGTCCCATTGTAACCTAGTAAAACGTGTCAAAGAGTTCAGTGACATAACAGCGAAGGTCGCTGAAGCATAGACACACTTCCCAAACTTATCCATCCTCCTAGACTCCCTGTTACAGGTATGAACAGAAGAACTTTGTCCAGCAAGTTCCTCCTTGGTTGCTGCTGCCACGACCATGGGATCCACGTGCACCCCCTAACTCCAAAATTCCTTCCCAATTGGTGGAGCCAGAATCTGATTTGGCCTCTTCGGAATTGGCTTAACTGAGTCAGGCTCCTTACATGCCCGCCGAGAGAGCAAATCAATGAGGTAATCGGTGGGGTGGAGTAACCCAGGAGGTAGATGGGCCAGCTCTGAAAGCCTCCAGAAATACTGATTCCAGCAGTGAAGGATTGCTGGGGGTCCACCACTTCTCTGCTTAACTAGAACAGCTTAGAAAATGCTGACTGCTTACTTCCACCACAGCAACAACAATACAGCCTGAGCTCTTTTTCAGATAATCCATTTGTAACACCATACAGAAAACAAATGTTCATAACTCTAACAGTAAGAGCTAGACTAAAAATGTAAAAGCAAAAGTTGTTCAGTAGACACTGATCTTCCCAATGTTGTAAATGTTGATAGTGTATATTTAAATCACTATTAAATATTTGCCAAAGAATGCTGATGTTATGCATATTTTTTTACCTTTCTGGTAAAACAAATCACAATATCTTGGTGAGCATACAATGTAGACCCAAACAATTTGTAAGTAATTTGTTTGTGTGAATGCTAGCTTTAATATAATACCTTAACCGTTAACTGTGTGATGTTCCTTTACTGATATATTCTCAGAAATATTATATTTCTCATAATCTGATAAACAAAAGATATTTCATCACCTGTAATAGACAGACTACATATCAGTGTATAAGTGGTGTGGCTCAATGTCAGCGTCAAAATGA